>NC_086448.1:474609461-474909461 GCF_028390025.1 Pseudophryne corroboree | reverse complement strand
GCTGATGCAAAAAATACGGGGGACAAAAAGAGTAGGGGTCCCCCGTATTTTATACACCAGCATCGGGCTCCACTAGCTGGACAGATAATGCTACAGCCGGGGGTCACTTTTATACAGTGCCTTGCGGCCGTGGCATTAAATATCCAAATGTCAGAATATTGTTTTTTCCAGTAGTACTACAAGTCCCAGCAAGCCTCCCCCGCAAGCTGGTACTTGGAGAACCACAAGTACCAGCATGCGGGAGAAAAACGGGCCCGCTGGTACCTGTAGTACTACTGGAAAAAAAATACCCAAATAAAAACAGGACAACTTTATTACACACTGCCGACACACACATACTTACCTATGTTGACACGCCGACTGCCACAATCTCCGACGATCCGAGGGTACCTGTGAAAAAAATTATAACATGGGACCCCTTTCAGTCCGCTGGTACGGGTGTGCGTGTTTTTATTTTGCCAAGTACGAGGATTTTATCTCTGGATGTGGATTTATCTCTGGACACTGGCAGGTGAGTATAATTTTTTTCACAGGTACCCTCGGATCGTCGGAGACTGTGGCAGTCGGCGTGTCAACATAGGTAAGTATGTGTGTGTCGGCAGTGTGTAATAAAGTTGTACTTGTCACGGTGTGTGTCTCCTGTTTTTATTTGGGTATTTTTTTTCCAGTAGTACTACAGGTACCAGCGGCCCCGTTTTTCTCCCGCATGCTGGTACTTGTGGTTCTCCAAGTACCAGCTTGCGGGGGAGGCTTGCTGGGACTTGTAGTACTACTGGAAAAAACAATATTCTGTCATTTTCCTCAAGGCTATCAGCCTCCCATCCGCAGCCCTTGGATGGGGGGACAGCCTCGGGCTTCACCCCTGGCCCTTGGGTGGCTGGGGGGGGGACCCCTTGATTGAAGGGGTCCCCACTCTCCCAGGGTACCCCGGCCAGGGGTGACAAGTTGGATATTTAATGCCACGGCCGCAAGGCACTGTATAAGAGTGACCCCCGGCTGTGGCATTATCTGTCCAGCTAGTGGAGCCCGATGCTGGTGTATAAAATACGGGGGACCCCTACTCTTTTTGTCCCCTGTATTTTTTGCACCAGCATCAGGCGCAGAGCCCGGTGCTGGTTTTAAAAATACGGGGGATCCCATGTAAATTTTTTCCCCGCATTTTTAGAACCAGGACCAGCTCGATGAGCCCGAGGCTGGTTATGCTTTGGAGGGGGGACCCCACGCCATTTTTTTCCGGGATTTTAACATTCCATTAAAAAAAAATATATATTATTTTAAAAAATATATAAATAATACTTGTGCCTCCAAAAAAGACAAACCAAGTACCTAATCCCTTTTAATATAAATAGATATGCTATTATCAATAAAAAAACACAAAAAAAACATGTTTTTTATTTTTTTTAATAGTTTCACCCACCAAAGTGTGGCGGATTGAAAAAGTCGAATTTACTGTCTAAAGCACTGTTGTCGAATTTCCAAACTTCAATTGAATATACTTTGGTCGAATTGCAGCACTTGTATCATTGCAGAAAAGTCGAATTTGACAAAAGTCGAATTTCAAAAAGTCGAATTTTGAAAGTCCGTTTTTTGGACGGAAAGTACTGAATTGCATTGGCGATTTTTTTTTTTTTTGGTCGAAAAAGTCCCGAAATTCGACAATTTCGGGAATTCGACCGCAATTGCATATACCCCTAAATATTTAGTGGGGGTCTTTTTGTCTTCTGCAAGAAGATGGATATTTGCAGTGAGAAGTGGATACTCACATAGGATAAGGTATTAAACAGGCTGCCATGACCACACAGTTAAACTGCCACAGATGCATCCAACTCAGAAGCTATCACTTTTAAATTCAATATAGAGGAAGATACTTTTCATTAAACTAGTATAAAGTATGCAAATGCTTGCCAACTTAGCTGCCCTCAGCACACAATATAAAAATGTTGGCAGTATACACAAATTCCTTGGAACAATATTCAATTAGAGTTAAGAATCCTCTACAATTCTCAGTTAATATAACAGAATAAAGAAGTTAATTGTGCATATAATGAATAAGTATAATCCAGCCAATGATGTCTCTTAGGTAAGTACCGACTTACTTGGAGACAAAGAAAAATACATTTTTTTTTTGCATTAGTAGCAGATATTACAAAATACTATAAAAGTCAGTGTTATACAGTACTGTATGTCTGCATGGTCTGTGTACAGCAATTAGGAAGCAGTTTACAGTGTTCCCACAGTGGCCTTCCCAACAGTTGCATAGTAGAAACAGGAGAAACACATTTTTGAATATACTTATCACATACATTTAACACATTCATATGGTACTTTTGGAAATAGGTTTTTCTGGAAGTTATATTCAGGATACACTATCATACATTTGTCTCTTCAATCATTGTTAGATCATGAATATCATAAAATTAATATACAAGTCATGTATAAACATCTAAACAAAAAACTATGAGAAATTATATAGATTTCATACATATGTGAATCTTTTTTTTTTGTCTTCTGTTTTGATCCACATACTTATTAAGTAATTATACTAAACAACCCCTAGTAAACTTGAGAAAAACAATCCGTACAATGGGGGTTATTCCGAGTTGATCACACGCTGCCGATTTTCGCTGCACTGGGATCAGGTCTCTACTGCGCATGCGTATGCAACGCAATGCGCATGTGCATCGTATGGGTACAATGCAGATCATTGCTGAGCTATGGATTTAACAAAGAATCCATACGCACAGCCGATCGCAAGAAGATTGACAGAAAGAGGACGTTTATGGGTGTCAACTGACCATTTTCTGGGAGTGGTAGGAAAAATGCAGGCATGTCCGGGCGTTTGGAGGGCGGGTGTGTGACGTCAATTCCGGCACCAAAAAGACTGAAGTGATCGCAAGGGCTGAGTAAGTTCAGACCTATTCTGAAACTGCACAAAATGTTTTTGCAGAGCTCGGCTGCACAGGCGTTCACACGCTTGCAAAGCGAAAATACACTCCCCCATGGGCGGCGACTGTGCGTTTGCACGGCTGCTAAAAACAGCTAGTGAGTGATCAACTCGGAATGAGGGCCAATGGGGGTCATTCCGAGTTGATTCCACACTGCCACTTTTCGCTGCACTGTGATCAGGTCTCTACTGCGCATGTGTATGCACCGCAATGTGCACGCGCGTCGTACAGGTACAATGCGGTACAATGTACATTGTACAGGTACAATGCTGAGGTATGATTTAACGAAGAATCCATATGCACAGCCAATCGCAAGAATATTGACAAAAAGAGGGCGTTTATGGGTGTCAACTGACCATTTTCTGGGAGTGGTAGGGAAAAGCAGGTTTGTCCGGGCGTTTGGAGGGTGGTTGTGTGACGTCAATTCCGACACCAAAAAGACTGAAGTGATCGCAAGGGCTGAGTAAGTTCAGACCTACTCTGAAACTGCACAAAATGTTTTTGCAGAGCTCGGCTGCACAGACGTTCGCACACACTTGCAAAGCGAAAATACACTCCCCCGTGGGCAGCGACTATGCATTTGCACGGCTGTTAAAAACAGCTAGCGAGCTATCAACTCGGAATGAGGGCCAATATTAGCAGTTACTAAAGGGCGGGTCTGGCGATGGTTTTGACCTTTATGACTCTATGCCCTTTATGGATAAACTATTAAGAGATGGGGATGCATGGATGGTGATTGTCAAACTGGCAGTGATGCACAGCAGTTTACAAACTCTCAAAACCGCTGCCATATCTTCTGTCTGCCCAATTAAAAGGTGAGAAATTACAATAAACATATAATGAGAGCAGTCATTTTGTTTTGATTAAGGAGGCAAGTAAAATTTATTTATTCTTATATGGTGGAGATATTGTTTTATTCGAAGACTAGAGTCAATATTATTTACAATATTACATTTATTAAAGGACAATATCAATTAATTGTTTTTTATTTATGATAGGGCAAGATTTATGACTTTATTATGTGGGCACCTTTCAAGGTGCCAGAAAATAATAAATGCTGCCAATCATAAATATATTTTAATATATCTATTTACAATTAATTGTGATTACCCCTTTAATAAATGTATTAAATCATATTGATTTTCTGATAAAAATAAACATTATTTTTCCCCTAGTATATGAATAAAACAATATTGCCACCATAGGAGAGATCACATTTTAATGATCTAAAACAGTGTTTTCCAACTCCAGTCCTTAGGGAATCCTACAAGTTTTCTAGGTTTCATAGAGTCTAAAATGATATATTATAACCAATTTTTAGATCTTTTTAAAACCTGACAGCCAGTAATTAATATGAGGGCCTAATTCAGATCCTGAGGCAAATTATGTAAAGTACAGATGTTCAGTACTTTGTGCCGAATCTGTACAGCGCATGTTCCCACTTGAAAAAGGATACTGGAGTATCCGAAGCGCATTGTGAATGCTATGTATTGACAGGATCTCTTCACCAGGAATTCACCATTGAGGAAAAGCTGGGTGGGGTGCTGTTTAACCTGCCTAACATCTGGAACTTGGCTGTTCCATTACTGGTAACACACACCACCAGTCCAATCTGGTATGGACATAAAGAAAGATTTGTCCCACTTTTTAAATGTTTTTTAACATTTCTTTTGTGTTTGTATTGTTGTTGTGCTCAGTATATATGTCAGTGCACTGGAGATACTTTATAAGAAAAGAATGTATTCATGCTGTGGTACTGAAATACTATATTGAAGCATTTTATATGTTTTCACCTGTGTCAATAAATGCACCTTACTTTAATTCTATCTCTGAAAAACTTGTCATGTGTTTACTAGATATATATATATATATATATATATATATACAGGTTGAGTATCCCATATCCAAAATGCTTGGGACCAGAAGTATTTTGGATATTGGATTTTTCCGTATTTTGGAATAATTGCATGCCATAATGAGATATCATTGCGATGGGACCCAAGTCTAAGCACAACATGCATTTATATTTCATATACACCTTATACACACTGCCTGAAGGTAATTTTAGCCAATATATTTAATAACTTTGTGCATTAAACAAAGTGTGTGCACATTCACACAATATATTTATGTTTCATATACACCTTATACACACAGCCTGAAGGTCATTTAATACAATATTTTAAATAACTTTGTGTATTAAACAAAGTTTGTGTACATTGAGCCATCAAAAAACAAAGGTTTCACTATCTCGTCTCACTCAAAAAATTCCGTATTTCGGAATATTCCGTATTTCAGTATATTTGGATATGGGATACTCAACCTGTGTGTATATATATATATATATATGTATATATATATATATATATATATACTAGGTGCTTCATCGCGCCCTACGGGCGCTCTTCACACCGTCGCAAGGGGCTACGCCCCCTTAACCCTTGCATGCCTTTCTGGGGTTTAATATTTGTATTATATGGAGTATTACCTGCATTCCTTTGTTAGTGGTTAAATATTGCACAATGAAAGGGCGTGCGATGGTGAAGGAGGCGCAGCCCCTTGCGACGGCGTGAACAGCACCTGCAGGGCACGATGTACAGAATGTAGCGGGTGCGGGGGGGACTGCGGATGGTGTCTGTAGATGCTGCGGGTGGAGGGGAGGCAGAAGTGGGGGTGGGGCCCGGATGGGGAAGGTTCGGGAGGTGCTGCGCGTGGGGGAGGGGCAGAGGAGTGGGGGATGCAGATGGGGGAGGGGTCCGGAGGCACTGCAGGTGGGGGAGGGGCAGGGGTGCCACGGGTGGGAGAGGGGCAGGTGTGGGGATGTTGTGGATGGGTGAAGGGTTCCGGAGGTGCAGTGGGATGGGAAGGGAGGGGTGTGCCGGGGGTTGGGTAGGGGACCGCAGGCACCATGGGTAGGGTAGGGGCAGGTACGGGTGTTGCGGCGGATGGGAAAGGAGGTCCGGAGGTGCTGCAGGTGGTGGAGGGGCAGGTGCAGGGGTGCCATTGGTGGGGGAGGGGTGGGTGAGGGGGGGACCGCTGATGGAGGAGGGTGTCTGCAGATGCTGCGGGTGGAGGGGGGCAGGTGTGGGGGGAGACGTATAAGGGGGGTGAATGGTGGAAGGGGCCTGGAGGTGCTGTGGGTGGTGAAGGGGTGGAGGAGTGGGAGCCACGGGTGGTGTAGGGGGTCTGGAGGCACAGCATGTGGGGGAGGGGTGGAGTGCCGCATGTGGTGGAGGGGAAGGTGCGGAGGTGTGGTGCATTGGGGAGAGGTCTGGAGGCGCTGCGGGTACTGTACATGCCATAAAAGGTATGCAGTAACAGGGCCAGGACAGGGGTGACAGGGTCAGTACAGGGTTGACGGGGCCAGGACAGGGGTGACGGTGCCAGGATAGGGGTGACGGGGCCAGGACAGGGGTGACGGGGCCAGGACAGAAATGATAGGGACAGGATAGGAGTGACAGGGCCAGGGTAGGGGCGGCAGGACCAGGACAGGGGTGACGGGGCCAGTATAGGGTTCACAAGGCAAGCACAGGGGTGACAGGGCCAGGATAGGGGTAACAGGGCCAGCATAAGGGTGACAGGGCCAGGATAAGGGTGAAAGGGCCAGAATAAGGGTGGCAGGGCAAGGCCAGGGACATGACAGAACACAGGGCACGGGAGAGATTGGTATTAGGGACAAAACAGTGGTGACAGACAGATGTGTCTTACCGGAGTCACTGCTGCTGGCTGCTGCTGTTCCATTCCAACCTGTTGGGATCTGCTGCTGCTGGAGACTTGGCATGGCTGACTCTCTCAGGCTGGAGTCCTGCTTTCTCTGCCAGTCCGCATCCCTCCCCCCCCCCCTCCTCAGTCACACACCGCAGACCTCGCGCAGCTGCCGGGCACTGTGGTAAGGTGAGACTGGAAATGACTGGTTAGCCCCCAGGAGATGCTGCGGCTGGAGGGAGGAGGGGGTCATAGCATGCACGTGGCGCGGACCTCACGGCTTCCGGGCACTGTGGTAAGGGGAGACTGGGAGTGACTGGTTAGCTCCCAGGAGACGCTGCGGCTGGAGGGAGGAGTGGGTCAGAGCCTGCAAGCAGCTCGGATTTCTGCAGCGCTACCCGCCAGCTAAAGTGTGTGAATAAGCTGGGCGCACTCCACTGCGGGTGGCAGCGCTGCAGCTAGCGGTGGGGTTGCCGGGGCTGGAGATAACAGAGGCAGTATGGAACCTGCACAGCAGCAGGTGCCTCACTAAACTGCAGCTAAGAAGCGTGGAGTGTGTCAGAAAGTGACGCTCCACCGCACCAGAGAGACCCTGCTGAGTATGCCGATGTGGGGGGGTCAAGCACACAGTGAGCCGGTGCCCGTCTGTCTGTATGACATACCCCTCACACACCCCCATACCTCCCAAATGTCCCGATTTTTGCGGGACAGTCCCATTTTTTGGGGTCTGTCCCGCTGTCCCACCCGCGGGTCGCAGTGTCCTGCGGTGGGGGGGGGGGCAGTTGGAAAGCTCCTGTACTCGCTGTTCTGCTTAGCAGAGCAGCGGTGAATAGTGGAGACAGAGGGAGAGGGGGCATCAGGGGGTACGGATTAATGGGGGGGGTTCCAGCAGCAGAGCCGGATTAAGGGGGAGGGGGGGGGCGGGGGATACGTACCGTTGGCCCCACAGTTTTAGAGGCCCCCCCGGCTGGAGTAGCTCTGTCCCAGCTCAGAAGCTCCCCCCCCCCCCCCCCGTCCTGCCAGCAACAGTGGCAGCATTGTGCTACAGTCAGCACACGCTGCTGCATATTGGCAGGTCTGTGGTGTTGCAGGGAGGCAGCAGTCTCCCTGCTTTCTTCTGCCTGTGCGGGTGTGTAGGGGGGAGCGACCACCTCCTCTGGATTTAGCCCTAGCTGAGGAGCCAAAATCCCATAAAAGAAATAAAAACAAAAATCGGAATTTGCATAAGGGGGCGTGGCCGCGCGGGGCGCGATTAGGCCACGCCCCCAACCCCCAGCAGGCACAGCAATGAGATAGGGCTCCCCTTTATCAAGTGCCCTGGGCCCCCGGACTCATAATCAGCCCCTGGGGGCATGCCAGCAGCTCACAGAGTGCTGGGCATGCCCCCTCACTGACGAAAACGGGGACCCTCCCGTGAAGCCACGCCCCCTTTTCGCCGAGTGTTTCCCTCCTTCTGCCTGGAGAAAGCTCCTACAGAAAGCTGGGAGGTATGCAGCCCTGTCTGTGACATGCCCAATGTCCATGCTATCTGCTTCTGCTCCTAGTCTCCTGTAGATTTGGCCAGATCTCTGTGACTCATTTGAATAACTCCGCCCACTGTTGTGACTCCGCCCAGTGTTAGCAAATGAATCACAAGGTCACAGAATAGGGCTATTATATAGGAGATATATATATATATATATATATATATATATATATATATATATACATACACCCATTACACTTCACAGTGAATGGTTATCTTCAGAAAAAAAGTGCTATTTTGTATTTTTTTATCTTTAGTTTCTGGAGGTTACATGCTAAGTGTTTTGTGTTCACTTATTAGAAAAAATACTAAAGCTGCATGATTGCTGTTAACTGCACTTTTATAAGGAAATATCTATCTTTTGCTATACAGAATGGGCCCTGTGCCATTGGACACACTATGGCTGCATACAGTACATCAGTAGATAGACAGTCCGCAGCCATTTGGTGGCAGGGAGTAGGCTGCAGCTTGTTCCCAAAATGGAAACATGTTGCCTCCATTTTGGGGGAGTAAGAAGGGCCAGGATCTCTCTCTCTATTGGAAGATGGAGATTTCCTGCCCTCTTGATCATAGCTGGGGTTATGGATCACGCAGCAAGCCAATAGTGTTGCATGTGATCCAATGGCAACACAAATGCATGCAGGAGGTGTCTGCTTATACCAGATGCCTCCTGCTGAATTACTATATTAGTTCACCACTGCTGCTATCAAGTAAGTAGCAGCGATGCACCATCCAACCACATCTGACTTAGGCCCAGAGTTTGGAAAACTGTTCTTTGAGAATTGGATTTGGGGATCACTAATCTAAGAATTTCAACTTAAGCACTGCTACAAACAACAGCGGAGGATGCTTCGTAGATTTAAACTTTGGCTGCTTGATGACTTATTGGGCAAGGACTCTATATGTTTTGCATTTGGACTGTATGTACGGCATGGCATGCAATTGGATGGTAATAAAGTTGGTGATAGGAAACTGTGTATTATAAATAGGATTGCATTGATTGTGTTTTGTATGACACTACAGTATTATGATGGGTATTGGACTTTGTATGATGATTATGGGAGTTTATGAGATAGATATTGGACTATATGAAATATTTAAGATATCCTGAGTAAACGTGACCGGTGAATTAAACACCTATTTTTTCATCATTGATCTCAGCAGTGAAAGATTATGCTGATGAGTTTTGTTCCGGCAGTGTTCCAATACACGCATTCAAAACAAGCTGAGAAGCAGTGGAGGGATCTGAAGAAATCCTTATTGGAAGGATACTGTACTGATACTGTAGCTCTTTCCATATAAAAAGGCTAAAGATGGGCTAAGATATAGGAGACAAGCTCTGAAAAGCTAAGCTTTCTAAAATGTTACATATTGCAGACTGCATTATCCATTGTAGACAATTGACACAGTGGTCTGCAGCATTATCTTGTCTAACACAGGAGACCTCTTTGAAATATGCTGTTTAAGACTTTTTTTTTTAATACGGTAATATGGTTACCTTCATGGGGAAACTGACATTTTTTGATTGTCAGTGGAAATTAGACTAATAAATAGGCCACAGAGCCGGCCCTAGGCATAGGCAAACTAGGCAAATGCCTAGGGCATTTGGCATGCCTAGGGGCACACGCAGCTTCTGCTGATTAAAATGATATGTGGCATGAATATATATTCTGTGTGTGACTTTGGCTGTGTCTGCATATGAAATGCTATGCTACAGTGTATTCCTGGAAATCACTGTAATGTAGCATTCCATATGCAGATACAGCCACAGTCACACACAGAATATAGGCATGCCACATATTATTTTAATTGGCAGAAGCTGCTTGTGCATCCAGCTTGCATAGTAATACAAATAAGACGCATTTTCTGCAAAAACAGATGCCAGACGTTAGCAGAGCTGCCATCTGACTCACGCCAGGCATCTCCTGCTGCATGGTGTATTGAGGCAAGATGTATGAGGACACATCTGTAGCCAAGCAGAGGCAGAGGTCACAGTGTTAGCGTCCATATGAGTGCTGCATGCAGGTGGGTTGGTTGCACTATAATGTTCGGCATATGTGTAAGAGGCATTATTGGGGTCATTCCGAATTGATCACTCGCTAGCAAATTTATGCAGCGCTGTGATCAAGTTAAATCTCGGCAAAACTGTGCATGCATATGCACTGCAATGCACAGGCACATCATTCAGATACAAAGAGGATCGGTGTTATGCAATGGATTTAATGAAGAATTCATTTGCACAGCCGATTGCAAGGTGATTAACAGAAAGAGGGCATTTGTGGGTGTCAATTGACCATTTCCTGGGAGTTTTTTGAAAAATGCAGGCATGTCCAAGCGTTTGTAGGGTGGGTGTCTGACATCAATTCCGGGACCAAAAAGACTGAAGTGATTGCAGCAGCTGAGTAAGTCCAGAGCTACTCAGAAACTACAAAAATCTTTTTTGTGCTGTCTGCTGCAAAAGCGTTCGCACACTTGTAAAGCGAAAATACACTCCCCCATAGGCGGCGACTATCAACTCAGAATGACCCCCTATGTGTGATAGTGTATAAATACATTAATAATGTGCGGCATATATGTAAGGAACATTATGTGTATAAGGATATTAATAAAGGTTGCACAATGTGTAAGGCGCATAGTGTTTATAAGGACATTAATAATGTGTGTCATATGTGTGAGGGCATTACTGTGTGGTATTATGTGTATAAAGGCTTTACTAATGTGTGGCATTATGTGTTTAAGGTGTTCTAGTGTGCATCCGTTACTTATAGAAATGGCACTACTGTGTGGTCTAATGTGAATAAAGAGCAATATGGTGTGATGTAATGTGAAAAAGGGGCACAACTGTGAGGAGTAACGTATATAAGGTGAAGTGGTACTACTGTGTGATGTAACATGAATAAGGGACACTATTGCATGATATAATGTGAACACAGTTGCACTACTGTGTGGTGTAATTTAAATTGGGGGTACTAATTTGTGGCCATGTCCCATCCCAACAAAAACACGACCCTTTTTGGGCTGTACAGCAAATGTTCCTAATTAAAATATAGGGGGTAGGAGCACCAAAATGAGAACTGCTATTGATGATGGGTGATGGAGTAGGGAAAGGGGTGCAGGGTCAGAGGTGGAACTAGTGACGGTGCTAGGGGGCACCAGCCAAAATCTTGCCTAGGGCAGCATATTGGTTAGGGCCAGCTGTGATAGGCACCCTATACAGTATATGTTAGATATAGTGCTACATATCTTGGCACAATATTGAATCCTATTTGCTTAACATTTTTGCAAATAATCTAAAGGGTATATTTTCAAAAGTAGAGGTTTATAGAAGTGGAGATGTTGCCCATTCTACTTATCATTTACCTAGAACCTTTTAGAAAATAATAGCTAAAATCTCCACTTTTATTAACCCAAACTTTAGTAAATATGGGGCAGATGTATTAACCTGGAGAAGGCATAAGGAAGTGATAAACCAGTGATAAATGCAAGGTGATAAACGCACCTGCCAATCAACTCCTAACTGTTAATTTACATATTGAAGCTGATTGGCTTGTAGATTTATCACCTTGTATTTATCACTAGTTTATCACTTCCTTATGCCTTTTCCAGGTTAATACATCTGCCCCTATATTCGCAAGTCTCTACTTTTGGGAACACACTGTACCCCATGCTATGTGTAGCAGTAGCACATTTCATATATCTTTTTCACCTTACCACAAATACAAAGTATGTCATTCATAATTTTGTTGTGTGACTGAAGTATGGCTCACTAATATATTGTCCAAGTTATAAACACTCCTTTTAGCAGAAGTGTGGTGATTTCATGCAGTGACCACTTTTCCATCTTGACAGTCATGCTGTTGTAGTTCTTCATTCTTTTTATTCATTGTCTGTACTGTATAAGCTATTAACACATACTGTAATTTGGTTTATCCTTGCCCTTCTCCTATTTGTCAATGCTTAAACAAAAATCTTTGCAGTACTGGTGGGCTCCATCAAACAGCTGGGATTCCCGGCATAGAAACCCCACTGTTCTGTAAATTAAAGCTAGATAAAATGTTACATTACATGATTACTATGGTTTCTCAAGCAGACAAATAATCTAAATCTAATAACTCCCATATCATCTCTTCAAAAAACCCATGGTGTTAGAAGATGTGTTTACCCATAGCCTATGTTATCAGATGTTATACTGTAAGATAAAAGCTTAAAAAATAAAGTTAAATTATTAAATATAAAAAAAATAATTGAAGTAAAAAAGGAGAAAAATGAGAAAACATCAATTCATATCAATGGTGAGATTTATCAAAGCTTATATAGGCATACTGTATTTAGTAAAAGATTTTTTATTTAAATTAATTTTTTATGTGTATTTTCACACCCTTCTCACATTATTTCAGTATCACCTGAATGTATTAATGGCAATTTGAGGATAATTCACAAAATTCTCCTTCAAGCCCTTAAATCAGTAGTTTCCAAACTTTTTTGAATCACGGCACCCTAGAGCATCGGAATATTTTTCACGGCACCCCTAGGAAAAAAAGTTTCTTATTGAAAAATTTGGAAATAAATATTAAATTAAATAGATTGTGTTTATATATCATCCTTGGGCTCAATTGTGTGATGAGGGACAGGGTTTGCTTCTGTTGGTCTTCATATTTTATGATTGACAGCTGTCAGCACTGGCTTTGCCTAGTACATTGGGGGTCATTCCGACCCGTTCGCATGCTGCAGTTTGTTGCAACGGTGAAAATGGGTCGGAACTGCGCATGCTTGGCGGACGCATTGCACACGTGTGTCTTTGCCCGGTGACAGCCGTCACCGGGCAGCGCCGCTGCCAGCGGAAAAAGTGATTGCACCTGACAGGTGGGAGGCATTCCAGGGCATCAACTGACCATTTTCCAGGTGTGGTGAGGCGAACGTAGGCATGTCCAGGCATTTGGAGGGTGGATGTCTGACGTCAATTGATGGACCTTCATCACTGGATCTGTCGCACAGGGTAAGTAAGTCTGACCCTGGTCTTGTTTTGCAGGAAACTTTTTTAGCATAGCAGGGCTGCACATGTGATTGCAGCCCTGCTATGCTAAAATGCACTCCCCCATAGGCGGCGTCAAGTTGATCACATGAGCAGCAAAAAGTTGCTACATGTGATCAACTCGGAATGAGGGCCCTTAACCATGAATAATTTGAATTGGTCCTAGACCACCAATTCAAGGCACCCCTGCAAGTGCCCTGAGGCACCCCAGGGTGCCACAGCACACAGTTTGAGAAGCACACGCTCTGAGCATGGCCACATGCTCAGTATATTTTGAACTAAAAATTCCATGAGAATAGCGGTACGAGGATTCGCAGGGACAGAGCTTTCTCACAAGCTCTGTTCCTGTATGCAATATTTAATACATCCTTGTGATATATTCAAATATCACATTGTGGTTTTGGGTGAATTTATCACATCCCATCTGCATCTGAGATGTGGATTGTGATAAATACTGTATGCCCAATAAAGTGTAGAGAGATAAATTATCAACCAATCAGCTCCTAACTGTAGATCAGGGGGGTATCCAATTAACCCTGAATGTTGCGCCTGCGAAAAACTGAGGATTTTCACAATTTTTGCTGTTGTTGTTCTTTGCTGATTTTTTTATCTGACATATCAAATTGTTATGACCGGAAAACCCCTTTTTATTTTGTGTGAAAATACATAAGATTAGCAGAAAGCCGCAACCTTGGGAAAAAAGCCTTTTTATTGTGGGTTTAACTTGACATCTGTCTGAGACAAGCAAAACTAAGCCCTTAATATTCACTGACATTGGGGCTATTTGGATAGCCCCTGGCAAATACAGTAAGGAGCTTATTGGCTGGTACTTTCTTTCTCTCTCTCTACTTTATATCTTTGTATACAGTAGATTAAAAAATGTTTATATGAGCATGATACCACTTAAACCTCCGAACTTTTCCATCTCAGAGGAGAGGCAAATGTGTGGTCTCACAACATTTTCACCACTCTGTGAGCAGTAGCGAATCTTGCCACGGGCAAGCAGGACTTTTGCCCGGGGCGCCGCCTTCCGGAGGGCGCAGGGCACCATCCGGAGGGCGCAGCACCAGGGCAAGATCCGCTGCTGCTGTGTGCCCCCCGTTGCCCGCTGCCGCTGGGCGCTGCCCCCCCCCCCCCCCGCTGCCACTACGTGTCTAGTTTCCCTTTGTGGAGAAGACCTTTGCTGTGCGGTGCGCGATTACGTCATCGCGCACCGCACATCATTTCAGTCTGTACAGGGGGCGTAAATGACCGCGCCCCCTTACAAAGCCACGCCCCCTATTGCCGCCCGGGGCGCACAGAGCGCCAGAACCGGCCCTGTCTGTGAGCTGCTAGCCATGCCCCCTGACCCCTCTCCTGGTGAACAGACACTGGTAAATATTCACTGCTGCTCTACTAAGCAGTGCAACAAATAAGAGAGGGTCTTCCAACTGCCCTCACCACGGGACACTGCGACCGGTGGGTGGGACAGCGAGACAGTCCCTCCTGCCAGAATCATGACAGTTGGGAGTTATAGTGATACCTGTACTGAAAAAAAATAAATTAAATGTAATTTTTTTTTGAAGTGTAAAAAAACCCTGCAACTGACAGATGGCTTGATTCTTAGTCACATACAAAAGCACAAGTAGCGGTGTCTATTGGTGGCCCCCTGTCTGCAAGCTTATACAAATCTAGAGATGCATGCAGTTCATGACTGGCTGCAATTTTAGATGGACTCTCAATATGCAAATGCAAATTTAAGCATTCCCCTTGTGCACTACCATGCGACAGACTGAGCAAACTCTGCGACACCCACTTTGCTTATTTGAAAATTGCTCAAGAGCACTAGTAAATCTGATATCTCTACTAGTGATACATCATCTGCTGCAACATCAACTCCTCAAGCTGGTGCTGCCTTGCACAGTGTCTCCCTTGCATCTTTCTGAATAATGCCTGCTCTAGCTGCAGTGATGTGGAATAGATTGCAGAAACACATGCAGAAATACACCCATGACATGCGCTTGACACCTCCTCTTTTTGTGATTACTCCATGTCTCCAAGGCGAACCGTCCATGGAATGTAGACAGAATTTCAAGTAATAGTGATGTCATATGCAACTGCTTAAGCCATCGCACACCTTGGCTCACCCTTACGCAGTAAGGATTTAGCAGACTTTTCATATGTGTGCAGTAACAGAAAATCGATAAACTGTGAAAGCTTGAAACTGTGTGCACCTCTGAATCATCCTATACTGTACCTTAAATACAATCCATTCTGCCAGTTACACTTTAGCAGTATAGCAGATTCAAAAAGTTTAATTTAATATATAGCTCAAAATACAGAATTTTGCTTCTGTGCATGTCCTGATGTTCCCTTAATCTCCTTATTAATTGAAGTTATAATTTATATTGAACCAACAGCATCCACAGAGAAATATTTTTTAAAAAGTGTTTTTAAAGATAAAGGCCTCAATGTAACCGCCTTGTAAATGATTGCTGCTTTAAAAAATGGGCACACTTACACAAAGTCACATCGCAGGCTGTTACATTTAGCCCAAGGTTGGTTATTACTGTACCTACTGGTTGTCCTTTTATTAGTCTGATCATCATAATTTTGCGCCACCACTGCATCACCAACAGTGGCGTAACTACTGCCCCCGCAGCCCTCGCGGTGGCTTGGGGGCGAGGGGCTGCGGGGGCGCCACTGATTTACAGCAGACTGACATGCGGATGAGCGTCCGCATGTCAGTCTGCGGTCTCCTTCCCTCCGCCGCTTGTTGGAGGGACACGGAGGGCACAGCGCGCCTCCCTGTGTCCCTCCTGCATCATCTCCGGCGGCCGTGGGTCTAATAGGGGGAAGTGCCGTCCGTGAGCTCTAATTGGCTCACGAACCGGCACTTCCCCCTATTAGACCCGCAGCCGCCGGAGATGATGCAGCAGGAGGGACCACAGGAGAGGCGAGCTGTGCCCTCCGTGTCCCTCCAAAAAGCGGCGGCGGGGGGGGGGGGAAATAAATATCTGGCACTGGGGGCATATATGGCACTGGGGGGGAATATCTGGCACTGGGGCATATCTGGCACTGGGGGGAATATCTGGCACTGGATATATGGCACTGGGGCATATATGGCACTGGGGGGGAATATCTGGCACTGGGGGCATATATGGCACTGGGGGGGGGAATATCTGGCACTGGGGGCATATATGGCACGGGGGGAATATCTGGCACTGGGGGGGAATATCTGGCACTGGGGGCATATATGGCACTGGGGGCATATTTGGCACTGGGGGGGAATATATGGCACTGGGGGCATATCTGGCACTGGGGGCATATGTGGCACTGGGGGGGAATATCTGGCACTGGGGGCATATGTGGCACTGGGGGGGTATATGTGTACCTGGCACATGGGGGGGGCTATATTTGGCACTGGGGCATGTGAGTACCTGGCACCGTGGGGGAATATCTGGCACTGGGGACATATGTGGCACTGGTAGCACAGCCCTAGCAACAAGGACTATCTCCTAGCAACGAGCATGACACCCAGTGCATGAAACACCTGGCAACGAGCATGACACCCAGTGCATAAAACACCTGGCAACGAGCATGACACCCAGTGCATGAAACCCCTGGCAATGAGCATGACACCCTGAGCATGAAAACCCCTGGCACCGTGCATGGAACCAAGAGCATGAAACCCCTGGCAACGAGCATGACACCCAGTGCATGAAACCCCTGACAACGAGCAGGTAATTGAAAAGTAATTAGAAGCCTTACTGTAGGACTTAATGTGTAATGGGCATTACGGTGTGTGGCATAATGTATCACGGACATTGCGGTGTGTGTCATAATGTGTCACAGGCATTACGGTGTATGGTATACTATATCGCGGGCATTGTGATATGTGGTATAATGTCTCAGGGTCATTGCAGTGTGTGGCATAATGTATCACGGACATTGCGGTGTGTGTCATAATGTGTCAGGCATTACTGTGTGTGGTATACTATATCACGGGCATTGTGGTATGTGGTATAATGTCTCAGGGTCATTGCAGTGTGGCATAATACATAACGGGCATTGCGGTGTGTGGCATAGGGTATAACGGGCAGGACATTGCGGTATGTGTCACAGGCATTACGGTGTATGGTATTTTATATCACGGGCATTGTGGTATAATGTCTCAAGGTCATTGCAGTGTGTGGCATAATGTGTCACAGGCATTGTATGTGCTATAATGTATCGGGCATTGCAGTGTGTGGCATAATGTATCACGGACATTGCGGTGTGTGTCATAATGTGTCACAGACATTGTATGTGCTATAATGTATCAGGGGCATTGCAGTGTGTAGCATAATGTATAACGGGCATTGCGATTCCTGTCATAATGTGTCACAGGCATTACGGTGTGTGGCATAATGTGTCACAGGCATTACGGTGTGTGGCATAATGTGTCGAGGGCATTACAGTGTGTGCATATTGTGTCATGTGCATTATTGTGTGCGGCATAATGTCTAAGGGCCATTGCAGTATGTCGTGATACAATGGGTGTTTCCAAAAGTATGCGCAATTAACTGGGAGTGCAGCTAAATCAAGTGCAAAAAGAGGTGTATCCCACACTTCAAAAGATATAACAATAGAAAGAAAGAACTTTTACATATGATAATAGCGCTCACCCAGTGACATGTAAAAGTGAACAAATAACTGGTAGACAATGCATTCACCCTTAAAAGTTATTCCTCGTTGATGTATTGAATGGAGGAAGAAGATTCACTTTAGGGGATCCTCGTATCAAGCAATAACATTCAGAAATGGAACAGATGGATTCCCAAAAATCTGAAAGATAAGTGCCTCTTTCCCAATTGTGTATGGGTTTAAACAAGAGGCACCATTAAACACAAACCATAGTGCAGTATTTTCGTTAAAAGCACGCACAGTTTTTAATGCACAGATTAAACTTACAAGAAGTTAAAAGAACAAAAGCATATCATGATAGACTTCATGGGATAACACAGATGTTATATCACCCAGCGATTTCTTGCAGCCACGGCAGATGGTATTGGAAAGTGTGCACAGTCTCTCCAGGTGTCCAGCAGCATGCAGAATAGCAGAGGGTAAATGTGTCCAAATGTCCCAGGGTCAGTCACAGGTTAAAAGCAAGAAGCCACGCTTAACGCGTATCGGACAGAACGTCCTTCATCAGAAGCGTGGATTAGTGGCTCCAAACTGGTGTTTTTATACCATCCTGGATGAGGGTCTCAGCTGTCTCCGATCATCAATCGCTCGTTGCGCTCCGTCCAGCGCACATGCGCGATGACTACCGGAAACCGGAAATCGTCGGTGCGTGTCACTTGCGCTCCACAGACCCGGAAGACCTCCAAACGGCTCTCCTTCACTTTGTTACATGGATAACCATGCTGTTGGTATGCGTTTCACTGACCAGGAAATGCACACAGAACCGTCATCCATTCATTCCCTTATATAGGGTTGTCACAACAAATATAACATGAAGTCCCGGATTAATATACGACCATATAAAAATAAAAAAGAAGAAATCGCAGCAATTACCAAATAATACGGACACATATCCAAATCAGGAGACACTTCAGAAATTAAACACTAGGATGGACAAAAAAAGGGGGGGGATTAAGTCAAGAAACATTTTAACTCAAAATCCCCGTTCAGACCACCCGGGTTCAGGGTGCCTAGACGATGTATTAACCTCATCTCTGTTTGCGAGAGTCTTTTATCCAAATCCCTTGTTCTCCATTTCTGTTGTATCACCTGCACACCCCAAAAGTTCCTGAGTGCACTTGTATTGGAATTGTGTACCCTTTTAAAGTGTGCTGAGACATTATGCGATTCAAGACCTTTTCGGATATTATATATATGCTCGGCCCACCTCACCTTCCCACTTCTTCCTGTTTTACCAACATAGGCAAGGCCGCAAGTGCATTCGAGCACATATATAATATTTTTTGTATGACATGTGATGAAATCCCGAATGGGATATCTGTGGCCATTAACAATGTATTCCGTGAATTTCCTCACTGGAACCTTAACAGTCTTGCATATGAGGCAGTCACCACAACGGTGAAAGCCTTTTGTCCTCACGCTTTGTCTCAATTCCATATCGAGGCTACTCCTCACAAGATGGTTCTTAAGTGATTGAGCCTTCCTATAGATGAATACGGGTCTATCTGGCAACAAATCACCGATCACTATATCTTGTTTTAAAATATTCCAGTTATTAATAAAAACTTTTTCTATATTCTTAAAAGAACTACTATATTGGCTGACGAAGGCCCATTTGAATCTATCATCAGAGATGGTGGATTTTTCTTTTATTGCCAGTAGTTGGGATCTATTCACCTTATCTACCCTTGTTCTGGCAGACTCAAGGACATTAGATGTATATCCTCTTTGTGCTAGTCGATCTGTGAGTTCATCCAGTTGCTGATTGCATACTCCTGTTTCAGAACAGTTTCTCTTGACCCGTGTGAACTGACTGAATGGTATCCCATCCAGCCAGTGCGCATGGTGTTGACTGGTTCTGTCGATGAAGCTGTTGGAGTATGTTTTTTTCCTATACGTTTTTGAATGAACTTCACCATTTTGAATATAGATACTCAGGTCGAGGAAGGACACCTCCTTCTGACTCTGCGTAAATGTAAATTTAATATTCACATCATTCAAGTTCAAACTCTGACAGAATGTTTGAAGTGACTCTTCATCCCCGCGCCACACAAAAAGCACGTCGTCAATATAACGCCGCCAGGACACCAGGCCCGCTACCAGTACACCGTCTCTCCAGATCTGGCAGTCCTCCCAGTATGCCATAAATAAATTGGCATAACTGGGAGCGAACCTGGTGCCCATGGCGGTGCCAATCCGCTGTAAATAAAAAGTTCCGTCAAAGAAAAAATAATTATTAAGTAAGATGAATCTGATGCTCTCCATAATGAACATCCTAATGGATTCACTATAGCTGCTCATACTTAAAAAATACGAGACCGCCATGAGGCCTTTCTCCAAATCTATAATTGTATATAAAGTACAAACGTCAGCTGTACATAGGAAATCACCTGTTTCCCATTTATAGTTTGTCAGGCTCCTCAGGATGTCCCCAGTATCCTTTACAAAGGATCTTGTAGTTACCACTATGGGTTGTAGAAAGTGGTCAACCATGGCTGAAAGATTACTAGTCAGGCTGTTACACCCAGATACTATAGGTCTACCAGGGGGGTGGAGGGGGTCCTTATGAACCTTTGGGAGAACATACATGGTAGGTATGGTGGGGTTCTTAATGTTCAGAAACTCATGTTCACCTTTTGTAATTACCTTATTATCCAAGGCTTGTGTGGTGAGATCCAACAACGCTTTCGCAATACGCGTTGTTGGGTCCACTTTGAGTTTCTGATAGGTGCCTCCTTCATTAAGCTGTTTGTGTACTTCCTCCATGTATGATTCCCTTTTCATAAGGACCACCCCTCCACCCTTGTCTGCTGGCTTAATAATTAAATCCTTGTCATCTTTCAAGGATCGAATGGCCTCGAATTCCTTTTTAGTCAAATTGGGTTTGTTCTTTTTACCACCTTTTTGTATCTCTTTCTCAATCTCTCTGCAAACCACTTTATTAAATACCTCTAGACAGTTTCCTCTCGATTGGGTGGGATAAAACGTGGAGGGTGCTTTAAATCGTGATACTTCCCCACTATACTCCACATCCACATCTGCATTCTCCTTATTTTGAAAAAACTTTTTAATTGTTAATTTACGAATGAATTTTTGGACGTCTAAAAAGACGTCAAAGGAGTTAGGCTTACTTGTCGGTGCAAAGTTTAGGCCTTTTTGCAGTACTTTCACTTCATGTGTAGATAATGATCTATCAGATAAATTGAATATTTTTCCTTCCAACGCAATCGCAGTGGAGGAATCCATGGTGTTAGTTGCTGCTGTGTCAATAACCATGTCTGATCCCTCTGAGCAACTACTATGGGGATAGTGTCTCTAGGTTTGCGGGTTCTTTTAGGACGTTTGCCAGCCCTTGTACCTCTCCTGGTTTTTTTACTGGCAGTATCCTTACATACTACCTTCTGTTTCGTGGGGTCCTTTGGCCAAACCCTAAAAAAGAAGAAGAAGAGGAGGAGGGATCTTCGTCTCTCTCTCTTAGTGCCAAAAATCTATTTGAGGTTTTTACCTCCTGGGGATTAGTTGCAGTATTTATTTTTCTAAACCTTTGGGGGTATGTTTCCCGCCGATCATCACTATAATCGGATTCAAAGCGGGGTTCCCAATCTCTCCGCTGATTCCTATAGAATGAATCGACATTTTCTCTAGGTGGATATTTTGTAAGATTCCTATCTTGATTGGCATGGAAGTTATTTTTCCTTCTCCACTGGGGAGGTTTTTCTAATTGTGGTTTGGAATTATAGGGCCCTGTCCCTTTAAGATTCCCCTTAAACCTATTTATTCTATTCCTCTTATTCCTAATCATTCCTTTGTTTACAGGTATTTCTGGTTCTAATTGCCCTTCTTGAATGGGCTCAGAATTTATTTCAAGGGACTCCAACAGCTTCATCGACAGAACCAGTCAACACCATGCGCACTGGCTGGATGGGATACCATTCAGTCAGTTCACACGGGTCAAGAGAAACTGTTCTGAAACAGGAGTATGCAATCAGCAACTGGATGAACTCACAGATCGACTAGCACAAAGAGGATATACATCTAATGTCCTTGAGTCTGCCAGAACAAGGGTAGATAAGGTGAATAGATCCCAACTACTGGCAATAAAAGAAAAATCCACCATCTCTGATGATAGATTCAAATGGGCCTTCGTCAGCCAATATAGTAGTTCTTTTAAGAATATAGAAAAAGTTTTTATTAATAACTGGAATATTTTAAAACAAGATATAGTGATCGGTGATTTGTTGCCAGATAGACCCGTATTCATCTATAGGAAGGCTCAATCACTTAAGAACCATCTTGTGAGGAGTAGCCTCGATATGGAATTGAGACAAAGCGTGAGGACAAAAGGCTTTCACCGTTGTGGTGACTGCCTCATATGCAAGACTGTTAAGGTTCCAGTGAGGAAATTCACGGAATACATTGTTAATGGCCACAGATATCCCATTCGGGATTTCATCACATGTCATACAAAAAATATTATATATGTGCTCGAATGCACTTGCGGCCTTGCCTATGTTGGTAAAACAGGAAGAAGTGGGAAGGTGAGGTGGGCCGAGCATATATATAATATCCGAAAAGGTCTTGAATCGCATAATGTCTCAGCACACTTTAAAAGGGTACACAATTCCAATACAAGTGCACTCAGGAACTTTTGGGGTGTGCAGGTGATACAACAGAAATGGAGAACAAGGGATTTGGATAAAAGACTCTCGCAAACAGAGATGAGGTTAATACATCGTCTAGGCACCCTGAACCCGGGTGGTCTGAACGGGGATTTTGAGTTAAAATGTTTCTTGACTTAATCCCCCCCCCTTTTTTTGTCCATCCTAGTGTTTAATTTCTGAAGTGTCTCCTGATTTGGATATGTGTCCGTATTATTTGGTAATTGCTGCGATTTCTTCTTTTTTATTTTTATATGGTCGTATATTAATCCGGGACTTCATGTTATATTTGTTGTGACAACCCTATATAAGGGAATGAATGGATGACGGTTCTGTGTGCATTTCCTGGTCAGTGAAACGCATACCAACAGCATGGTTATCCATGTAACAAAGTGAAGGAGAGCCGTTTGGAGGTCTTCCGGGTCTGTGGAGCGCAAGTGACACGCACCGACGATTTCCGGTTTCCGGTAGTCATCGCGCATGTGCGCTGGACGGAGCGCAACGAGCGATTGATGATCGGAGACAGCTGAGACCCTCATCCAGGATGGTATAAAAACACCAGTTTGGAGCCACTAATCCACGCTTCTGATGAAGGACGTTCTGTCCGATACGCGTTAAGCGTGGCTTCTTGCTTTTAACCTGTGACTGACCCTGGGACATTTGGACACATTTACCCTCTGCTATTCTGCATGCTGCTGGACACCTGGAGAGACTGTGCACACTTTCCAATACCATCTGCCGTGGCTGCAAGAAATCGCTGGGTGATATAACATCTGTGTTATCCCATGAAGTCTATCATGATATGCTTTTGTTCTTTTAACTTCTTGTAAGTTTAATCTGTGCATTAAAAACTGTGCGTGCTTTTAACAAAAATACTGCACTATGGTTTGTGTTTAATGGTGCCTCTTGTTTAAACCCATACACAATTGGGAAAGAGGCACTTATCTTTCAGATTTTTGGGAATCCATCTGTTCCATTTCTGAATGTTATTGCTTGATACGAGGATCCCCTAAAGTGAATCTTCTTCCTCCATTCAATACATCAACGAGGAATAACTTTTAAGGGTGAATGCATTGTCTACCAGTTATTTGTTCACTTTTACATGTCACTGGGTGAGCGCTATTATCATATGTAAAAGTTCTTTCTTTCCATTGCAGTATGTGGCATAATGTATACTGGGCATTACTATAAGGAGGAAAAATGACAAATAATGTAAGCGGCATGAATCAGGATTATTTTTCTTTCCTGTGGTGGCCAATGTCTGGGCGTGCAGGTTGCAAAACTGGGGTATAAGGTAGTCTTTTCCTGCAATGCCACGCCCCTTTATGAGAAACCACGCCCATTCCAACGAAACCACGCCCCTTTTTTTGCCGCGCGCGCCTTCGACGCGCGCATATTTATCCCTTTCTTGCTCCCAATTATGGAGCATGAAGGGGGGGGGGGGCGCCGAATAATTTTTTGGCTTGGGGGAGAAAAATTTCTAGTTACGCCACTGATCACCAATATACAGTGAGGCTCATTCAGGTGCGATCGCAAATCGGCTATTGTACACACATAGGTCTATGTTACTGTGTATAGAAGGATGTATGGATACTTGGGATCTATACAACACTAATAAATCTTGGCATTTTGCTGAATTTATGAGGTAGGTTTTCCACGTGATCAGGATTTATAAGGTGATGGGGATCAATGTCAGTTTTAGATTAGAAGGTTAAAGTGACATTTAGTAGATATAGTGGTTTTAACCTAGAACCATCCATCAATCTGTGATGAATCCCATCAGGTTCTAAACCTTGTAAAAAAAAACCTTAGCTAATTTTGTTTACATATTAGGGACTTAATGTATTATCTAAAGTCAATTTAAAAAATTATTTTGTTTATAGATATGGAAATGTATGCATGTCTGCTCTCATTGTATTACAACAGTTATCTGTATTTTGTGTCATTTTAAGTATTACAGAACTAACTATAATTGCAATTTTTTGAAGGTGTCATCAGAACAGCATTACCAAACATGGACAGAGAAGTCAAAGAACAATACCAAGTACTTATCCAAGCGAAGGATATGGGAGGGCAACTGGGAGGTTTAGCAGGAACTACCACTGTCAATATTACACTTACTGATGTCAATGACAATCCTCCCCGTTTTCCCAAAAGTAGGTGTTATTTTACTGAAATCAATTTCATGTATAATTTCACACACATTATTATTACTATGTTACTTATATATAATGTCTCAATAAATTGTTCTTATTGCATCTTGAGCTAGAATCTAAGCTGCCAGATCCGTTCTACCATCAAATGCATTGGTGATTTTAATCAGGGGAATTTAAGATCTGTGTTTCCCAAATTTGTACAGAATGTTTTAGTACCAACTCGGGGGGGCTAACACTCCTGACCATGTTTATACTAATGTTAAACATGCATACAAATGTCTTTTGTGTCCTCATGTTGGGCAGTCCGATCACTCATCACTCTGGTTATTTCCCAGATATTTGTCGGTAGTAAGGAGGGACCGACCAATTACTAAGGAAGTTGAAATCTGGCCAGAGGAAGCTTTATTAAGTTTGCAGGGTTGCTTTGAGTGTACCAACTGGGATCAGTTTATTGAGTAGGCTACTGGGGATTTAGGTGTTGATAACGATTGTTTGGCATCAATGGAGTCATTGTATATTAATTGTTGCATACAAAGTGTTACTAAGAGGAAGTTAGTTCGTACCTTCCCAAACGACTAACCTTGGATGAACAGTAAGGTTCATTCCCTATTGAGAGCTAGGGATAGGGCGTTTATAGTAAAAGATAAAATAGCTTATACGATTGCCCGTTTTAACTTAAAAAAAGGTATTCGTCTTGCTAAGGAAGCTTATTCGAGTAAGATTGAAAACCATTTTAAGGAATCAGGTGACGCAAGAACGATGTGGAGAGGATTTAAATGCATCTCTGATTACAAAGGTTCTTCTGTCAGGACAGGCGGTCCTTCGGCTGATGATCTAAATCATTTTTATGCATGTTTTGAAGAGGTTGACTCTTCTACTGGTAATTCTTTAGATTCCACTCAGTTTTATGACCCTAACTGAAGTTGAGGTTAGGGATTGTTTTAGCAGAACGAACGTAAGGAAGGCTCCTGGCCTGGATTGTATTCCAGGCTTAGTATTACGGGCATGTGCTGAGCAGCTGGCAGGCATTTTTACAAAGATTTTTAACTTTTCACTGAGTCAATGCACTGTTCCACGGTGTTTTAAAACTTCAATAATTGTTCCAATTCCTAAGACTGCGTCGGTCATTGGTCTGAACGACTATAGGCCAATTGCTCTCACTTCATTGATCATGAAATGTTTTGAGAGAATTGATTTGGTCCATCTAAAAAGTGTCTTCCCATCGGGATTTGACCATAATCAGTTTGCCTATCGGTCGAACAGATTAACTGACGATGCAGCTCTTATGGTGCTTCATAGAGTACTTTGTCATCTCGAAAATAGAGACACCTATGCTAGATTGTTATTTGCGGATTATAGTTCCGCCTTTAACATGGTAGTGCTAGCAGTGTTAGTAAAAAAGCTTTTAAAGATCGGATATGATACAGCCATATGTAATTGGCTGTTGGATTTCCTGACAGTCTGGATTTCCTGACAGACTGGGCTCTGACTTTTCTTCAATACTGGTGTTAAATGTAAGAGTTCCGCAGGGTTGTGTTTTAAGTCCCTTCTTATATTCTTTGTATACCTCTGACTGTGAGTGTAATTTGGAGACAATCTCTGTGATTAAGTTTGTGGATGATACCACGCTGGTAGGCTTGATAACAGGTGTAGATGAGAGCGGTTATAGAGCGTGAGAAGAGTGGGGGGTAAAAAACAACCTGTTATTAAACAGTAAGAAAACTAAGGAGGTTGTGATGGATTTTAGGAAATCTGAAAAAACTAGCATCTGTCCATTGATTTTGAATGGTGAGGAGGTGGAATGGGTCACCGATGTGAAATTTTTGGGGATCAAATTCACAGAGGATTTATCATGGTCCTTGCATATCACGTCTGTGGTTGGGAAGGCTCAGCAGCGTCTTTTTTTCTTATGGAAGCTCCAAGCAGCAGGTCTGCAGCAATCTACTCTTGTTAACTGTTAGCGCTGCATGATTGAGAGCTTGCTGACCTATGCGATCACGGTGTGGTATGGTAATGCCAAGTGTTCGGATCTTGTTGCCTTGGAAAGAGTGATTAAATCTGCGGAGAGGATTATTGGCCAACCCTTGCCTAGGTTGGTGGATGTACTCACCGCGAGGAGTCTGTCGAAGGCAACCAAGATGATTGAAGATAGGGGTCACCCCTGTAATATGTATTTTTCCCTTTGCCATCGGGGAGACGTTATAGGTGTTTAAGATGTCGTACCACTAGGTTAAGGAATAGTTTCTTCCCTTCTGTGATTGTTGGTTTAAATTCTCAACTTTGCTAAACTTATGTGATGTAATTTAACTGCTGTATATGACATGAGAACTGTATGTAATTTCGCTATACATGTCCATGTATAGTGACAATAAATTATTCTTATCTTATCTTATTAAAAAGATGTAAACACAAGAACAGAGAAAAAGCATGATTTTTAGGATTCATTCATAGGGGGGGATTCAAATGTTTGAAAAGTCAGTTGGAAGTCTGTTTTTTCCTATCTAACAGACAGGAAAAAATAGACACCCAACCAACATTTCAAACATTTGAATTCCACCATATAGTACATATACACTGGGAAAGGGTTGACATTGCTTGAAATTGACATATGCATGAGTGATGTGTTTTTACTCTATTTTTCATGTTCCTTCCATGTGTTGCATACAAAATGGTGCATCTTACACTATTTGCCTATTTCGTCCTTGCACCCAACAATGTAACTAGCATTGCTACACCTAGGCCCTCATTCCGAGTAGAGATGAGCGGGTTCGGTTTCTTTGAATCCGAACCCGCACGAACTTCACTTTTTTTTCCACGGGTCCGAGCGACTCGGATCTTCCCGCCTTGCTCGGTTAACCCGAGCGCGCCCGAACGTCATCATGACGCTGTCGGATTCTCGCGAGGCTCGGATTCTATCGCGAGACTCGGATTCTATATAAGGAGCCGCGCGTCGCCGCCATTTTCACTCGTGCATTGAGATTGATAGGGAGAGGACGTGTCTGGCGTCCTCTCCATTAGAATAGAGATAGATAGATTAGATAGAGAGAGATTGTGCAGAGTCGCAGACAGAGTTAGTTTACCACAGTCAGTGACCAGTGCAGTTGCTAGTTAACTTTTATTTAATATAATATATCCGTTCACTTCTCTCTGCTATATCCGTTCTCTGCCTGAAAAAAAAAACGATACACAGCACAGTCAGTCACACAGTGTGACTCAGTCTGTGTGCACTCAGCTCAGCCCAGTGTGCTGCACAGTCATCAATGTATAAATTAAAAGCTTATAATTAATTGTGGGGGAGACTGGGGAGCACTGCAGGTTGTTAGCAGGAGCCAGGAGTACAATTATATTAATTAACAGTGCACACTTTTGCTGCAGGAGTGGTGACCAGTGCCTGACCACCAGTATAGTATTGTTGTATACTACTAATATCTCTTTAAATATCAACCAGTCTATATTAGCAGCAGACACAGTACAGTGCGGTAGTTCACGGCTGTGGCTACCTCTGTGTCGGCACACGGCAGGCAGTCCGTCCGACCAGAATTGTATTATTTATTATTATATACCTACCACCTAACCGTGGTTTTTTTTTCATTCTTTATACCGTCATAGTGTCATCCTAATTGTTACGAGTATACTACTATCTCTTTATCAACCAGTGTACAGTGCGGTAGTTCACGGCTGTGGCTACCTCTGTGTCGGCACACGGCAGGCAGTCCGTCCGACCAGAATTGTATTATTTATTATTATATACCTACCACCTAACCGTGGTTTTTTTTTCATTCTTTATACCGTCATAGTGTCATCCTAATTGTTACGAGTATACTACTATCTCTTTATCAGCCAGTGTACAGTGCGGTAGTTCACGGCTGTGGCTACCTCTGTGTCGGCACACGGCAGGCAGTCCGTCCGACCAGAATTGTATTATTTATTATTATATACCTACCACCTAACCGTGGTTTTTTTTTCATTCTTTATACCGTCATAGTGTCATCCTAATTGTTACGAGTATACTACTATCTCTTTATCAACCAGTGTACAGTGCGGTAGTTCACGGCTGTGGCTACCTCTGTGTCGGCACACGGCAGGCAGTCCGTCCGACCAGAATTGTATTATTTATTATTATATACCTACCACCTAACCGTGGTTTTTTTTTCATTCTTTATACCGTCATAGTGTCATCCTAATTGTTACGAGTATACTACTATCTCTTTATCAACCAGTGTACAGTGCGGTAGTTCACGGCTGTGGCTACCTCTGTGTCGGCACACGGCAGGCAGTCCGTCCGACCAGAATTGTATTATTTATTATTATATACCTACCACCTAACCGTGGTTTTTTTTTCATTCTTTATACCGTCATAGTGTCATCCTAATTGTTACGAGTATACTACTATCTCTTTATCAACCAGTGTACAGTGCGGTAGTTCACGGCTGTGGCTACCTCTGTGTCGGCAGTCGGCAGGCAGTCCGTCCATCCATAATTGTATTATTATTATAATATATACCACCTAACCGTGGTTTTTTTTTCATTCTTTATACCGTCATAGTGTCATACTAGTTGTTACGAGTATACTACTATCTCTTTATCAACCAGTGTACAGTGCGGTAGTTCACGGCTGTGGCTACCTCTGTGTCGGCAGTCGGCAGGCAGTCCGTCCATCCATAATTGTATTATTATTATAATATATACCACCTAACTGTGGTTTTTTTTGCATTCTTTATACCGTCGTCATAGTGTCATACTAGTTGTTACGAGTATACTACTATCTCTTTATCAACCAGTGTACAGTGCGGTAGTTCACGGCTGTGGCTACCTCTGTGTCGGCAGTCGGCAGGCAGTCCGTCCATCCATAATTGTATTATTATTATAATATATACCACCTAACCGTGGTTTTTTTTTCATTCTTTATACCGTCGTCATAGTGTCATACTAGTTGTTACGAGTATACTACTATCTCTTTATCAACCAGTGTACAGTGCGGTAGTTCACGGCTGTGGCTACCTCTGTGTCGGCAGTCGGCAGGCAGTCCGTCCATCCATAATTGTATTATTATTATAATATATACCACCTAACCGTGGTTTTTTTATACCACCTAACCGTGGCAGTCCGTCCATAATTGTATACTAGTATCCAATCCATCCATCTCCATTGTTTACCTGAGGTGCCTTTTAGTTCTGCCTATAAAATATGGAGAACAAAAAAGTTGAGGTTCCAAAATTAGGGAAAGATCAAGATCCACTTCCACCTCGTGCTGAAGCTGCTGCCACTAGTCATGGCCGAGACGATGAAATGCCAGCAACGTCGTCTGCCAAGGCCGATGCCCAATGTCATAGTACAGAGCATGTCAAATCCAAAACACCAAATATCAGAAAAAAAAGGACTCCAAAACCTAAAATAAAATTGTCGGAGGAGAAGCGTAAACTTGCCAATATGCCATTTACCACACGGAGTGGCAAGGAACGGCTGAGGCCCTGGCCTATATTCATGGCTAGTGGTTCAGCTTCACATGAGGATGGAAGCACTCAGCCTCTCGCTAGAAAACTGAAAAGACTCAAGCTGGCAAAAGCACCGCAAAGAACTGTGCGTTCTTTGAAATCCCAAATCCACAAGGAGAGTCCAATTGTGTCGTTTGCGATGCCTGACCTTCCCAACACTGGATGTGAAGAGCATGCGCCTTCCACTATTTGCATGCCCCCTGCAAGTGCTGGAAGGAGCACCCGCAGTCCAGTTCCTGATAGTCAGATTGAAGATGTCAGTGTTGAAGTACACCAGGATGAGGAGGATATGGGTGTTGCTGGCGCTGGGGAGGAAATTGACCAGGAGGATTCTGATGGTGAGGTGGTTTGTTTAAGTCAGGCACCCGGGGAGACACCTGTTGTCCGTGGGAGGAATATGGCCGTTGACATGCCAGGTGAAAATACCAAAAAAATCAGCTCTTCGGTGTGGAGGTATTTCACCAGAAATGCGGACAACAGGTGTCAAGCCGTGTGTTCCCTTTGTCAAGCTGTAATAAGTAGGGGTAAGGACGTTAACCACCTCGGAACATCCTCCCTTATACGTCACCTGCAGCGCATTCATAATAAGTCAGTGACAAGTTCAAAAACTTTGGGTGACAGCGGAAGCAGTCCACTGACCAGTAAATCCCTTCCTCTTGTAACCAAGCTCACGCAAACCATCCCACCAACTCCCTCAGTGTCAATTTCCTCCTTCCCCAGGAATGCCAATAGTCCTGCAGGCCATGTCACTGGCAAGTCTGACGAGTCCTCTCCTGCCTGGGATTCCTCCGATGCATCCTTGCGTGTAACGCCTACTGCTGCTGGCGCTGCTGTTGTTGCCGCTGGGAGTCGATGGTCATCCCAGAGGGGAAGTCGTAAGCCCACTTGTACTACTTCCAGTAAGCAATTGACTGTTCAACAGTCCTTTGCGAGGAAGATGAAATATCACAGCAGTCATCCTACTGCAAAGCGGATAACTGAGTCCTTGACAACTATGTTGGTGTTAGACGTGCGTCCGGTATCCGCCGTTAGTTCACAGGGAACTAGACAATTTATTGAGGCAGTGTGCCCCCGTTACCAAATACCATCTAGGTTCCACTTCTCTAGGCAGGCGATACCGAGAATGTACACGGACGTCAGAAAAAGACTCACCAGTGTCCTAAAAAATGCAGTTGTACCCAATGTCCACTTAACCACGGACATGTGGACAAGTGGAGCAGGGCAGGGTCAGGACTATATGACTGTGACAGCCCACTGGGTAGATGTATGGACTCCCGCCGCAAGAACAGCAGCGGCGGCACCAGTAGCAGCATCTCGCAAACGCCAACTCTTTCCTAGGCAGGCTACGCTTTGTATCACCGCTTTCCAGAATACGCACACAGCTGAAAACCTCTTACGGCAACTGAGGAAGATCATCGCGGAATGGCTTACCCCAATTGGACTCTCCTGTGGATTTGTGGCATCGGACAACGCCAGCAATATTGTGTGTGCATTAAATATGGGCAAATTCCAGCACGTCCCATGTTTTGCACATACCTTGAATTTGGTGGTGCAGAATTTTTTAAAAAACGACAGGGGCGTGCAAGAGATGCTGTCGGTGGCCAGAAAAATTGCGGGACACTTTCGGCGTACAGGCACCACGTACAGAAAACTGGAGCACCACCAAAAACTACTGAACCTGCCCTGCCATCATCTGAAGCAAGAAGTGGTAACGAGGTGGAATTCAACCCTCTATATGCTTCAGAGGTTGGAGGAGCAGCAAAAGGCCATTCAAGCCTATACAATTGAGCACGATATAGGAGATGGAATGCACCTGTCTCAAGTGCAGTGGAGAATGATTTCAACGTTGTGCAAGGTTCTGATGCCCTTTGAACTTGCCACACGTGAAGTCAGTTCAGACACTGCCAGCCTGAGTCAGGTCATTCCCCTCATCAGGCTTTTGCAGAAGAAGCTGGAGGCATTGAAGAAGGAGCTAACACGGAGCGATTCCGCTAGGCATGTGGGACTTGTGGATGCAGCCCTTAATTCGCTTAACAAGGATTCACGGGTGGTCAATCTGTTGAAATCAGAGCACTACATTTTGGCCACCGTGCTCGATCCTAGATTTAAAGCCTACCTTGGATCTCTCTTTCCGGCAGACACAGGTCTGCTGGGGTTGAAAGACCTGCTGGTGACAAAATTGTCAAGTCAAGCGGAACGCGACCTGTCAACATCTCCTCCTTCACATTCTCCCGCAACTGGGGGTGCGAGGAAAAGGCTCAGAATTCCGAGCCCACCCGCTGGCGGTGATGCAGGGCAGTCTGGAGCGACTGCTGATGCTGACATCTGGTCCGGACTGAAGGACCTGACAACGATTACGGACATGTCGTCTACTGTCACTGCATATGATTCTCTCAACATTGATAGAATGGTGGAGGATTATATGAGTGACCGCATCCAAGTAGGCACGTCACACAGTCCGTACTTATACTGGCAGGAAAAAGAGGCAATTTGGAGGCCCTTGCACAAACTGGCTTTATTCTACCTAAGTTGCCCTCCCACAAGTGTGTACTCCGAAAGAGTGTTTAGTGCCGCCGCTCACCTTGTCAGCAATCGGCGTACGAGGTTACATCCAGAAAATGTGGAGAAGATGATGTTCATTAAAATGAATTATAATCAATTCCTCCGCGGAGACATTGACCAGCAGCAATTGCCTCCACAAAGTACACAGGGAGCTGAGATGGTGGATTCCAGTGGGGACGAATTGATAATCTGTGAGGAGGGGGATGTACACGGTGATATATCGGAGGGTGAAGATGAGGTGGACATCTTGCCTCTGTAGAGCCAGTTTGTGCAAGGAGAGATTAATTGCTTCTTTTTTGGGGGGGGTCCAAACCAACCCGTCATATCAGTCACAGTCGTGTGGCAGACCCTGTCACTGAAATGATGGGTTGGTTAAAGTGTGCATGTCCTGTTTTGTTTATACAACATAAGGGTGGGTGGGAGGGCCCAAGGATAATTCCATCTTGCACCTCTTTTTTCTTTTCTTTTTCTTTGCATCATGTGCTGATTGGGGAGGGTTTTTTGGAAGGAACATCCTGCGTGACACTGCAGTGCCACTCCTAGATGGGCCCGGTGTTTGTGTCGGCCACTAGGGTCGCTAATCTTACTCACACAGCTACCTCATTGCGCCTCTTTTTTTCTTTGCGTCATGTGCTGTTTGGGGAGGGTTTTTTGGAAGGGACATCCTGCGTGACACTGCAGTGCCACTCCTAGATGTGCCCGGTGTTTGTGTCGGCCACTAGGGTCGCTAATCTTACTCACACAGTCAGCTACCTCATTGCGCCTCTTTTTTTCTTTGCGTCATGTGCTGTTTGGGGAGGGTTTTTTGGAAGGGCCATCCTGCGTGACACTGCAGTGCCACTCCTAGATGGGCCCGGTGTTTGTGTCGGCCACTAGGGTCGCTTATCTTACTCACACAGCGACCTCGGTGCAAATTTTAGGACTAAAAATAATATTGTGAGGTGTGATGTGTTCAGAATAGGCTGAAAATGAGTGTAAATTATGTTTTTTGAGGTTAATAATACTTTGGGATCAAAATTACCCCCAAATTCTATGATTTAAGCTGTTTTTTAGGGTTTTTTTTAAAAAACACCCGAATCCAAAACACACCCGAATCCGACAAAAAAAATTCGGTGAGGTTTTGCCAAAACGCGGTCGAACCCAAAACACGGCCGCGGAACCGAACCCAAAACCAAAACACAAAACCCGAAAAATTTCCGGCGCTCATCTCTAATTCCGAGTTGATGGCTAGCTGCCAATGTTCGCAGAGCAGCGATCAGGCTAAAAATCAGCACTTCTGTGCATGCGTATGCAGCTCAATGCACACGCGCGACGTACTTTCACAAAAGCCGATGCAGTTTTACACAAGCTCTAGCAACGCTTTTCAGTCGCACTGCTGACCGCTGAGTGATTGACAGAAAGGGGGTGTTTCTGGGAGGTAACTGACCATTTTTGGGGAGTGTGTGTAAAAACGCAGGCGTGCCAGATAAAAACGCAGGAGTGGCTGGGGAAACGTAGGCGTGGCTGGGCGAACGCAGGGCGTGTTCGTGACGTCAAAACAGGAACGAAATAGTCTGAAGTGATCGCTAGCTAGGAGTAAGTCTCGAGCTACTCAGAAACTACACAATCTTTTTTTGTAGCAGCGCTGCGATCCTTTCGTTCGCACTTCTGCTAAGCTAAAATACACTCCCAGAGGGCAGCGGCTTAGCGTTTGCACGGCTGCTAAAAGCAGCTAGCGAGCGATCAACTCGGAATGAGGGCCCTAGTGCATCTGCTATGGGACCCTTGGGGGGCCTGCCTTCTTTGTCTGTCCCATATTTTTTTGGGAGTTTTTTGCCATTAGGCAGTACATAGGGCCTTATATATGTTGCTATAGGGCCCACCGGTGACTGGTTACTCACCCTGTTTACACCTGTATGTGTCTTGATGGGTGGAACAGGGGAAAAAGGGATATCAAATTTATATATTTATTAATGAAGGTCAAGTACAATATTAGAATTAGTATTAGTAATAGTACAATTGTGATCTACAGTAAAATATAGCTGCTTTAAATACAGCCACTAAATCATAAAAATCACATGACTGTCTTAAACTAACATGCTATTTCACATACTGTACCTCTCTCATTGTATTTATTGTACATTTCCTTTTTTGGCCAAATAGACTGTTGAACAGCATGGAGGCACCACAGAGGAGACAAAGTTGAAAGAACCCCAGTTCTGACCAATGCCGGAAATGTAATTTGTGATTGTTATGATAAGCATTGGCATTTCTATCATGGGTGCACTGTGTGTGGTGCACACAGGTCCCTGGGTCCCAGTGGGACCCACATTGCATACACTGTACTCATGTTGTTGTCTTACTTACCTTTCCAGAGTCCCACAACAAGCACTGCAGCCGCTGCAAAAATCACACAAAAAATGGCCACCACACATGAGCAGTACAAAATTTGTCTGTGGATCATGGCGGGTGCCATGTTGCAGGAGATAAAAGAAAAAACAGCGCTAACGATAATCTAAAAACAGGTGTTTTCATAAAATAAATCACATTTATTTAATAATACTCAGAATGTAAAAGTAATATCATTTTGCACATATAAAACCATAATAAGTAGAACCTCTACAGCCAGTCTCTGACCACCGACAATTGATATATATAGGCACACCTATTAATGATGGTAATGTCCCTGTGACCGGTCACAATATAAACAGGATCCTTATTAGCAATTTGTAGACGTATCCAATCTTGTGGTATAATTACCAGAATTTCAGTGGATTAGACCTTTGATAAAGCTACCAAAATGCCAGCGAAACGCGTTAGGGGACCAGCCTTGACCCTGACTCTTGGAAGCCACCATCAGGATACCTGGACAGTCATTGTCATTTTGGACATTTCCTATCTATGGACGTGGAAAATTAATACAGGGAGAACCACCAAACATCTGTGTCGGATCGGAGACAGCCTCTGGACCTTCGCTAGGTGGGATACCCGGCTAATCCACTGAAATTCTGGTAATTATACCAACATTGGATACGTCTACAAATTGCTAATAAGGATTAATGACATTACCATCATTAATAGGTGTGCCTATATATATCAATTGTCGGTGGTCAGAGACTGGCTATAGAGGCTCTACTTTTTATGATTTTATATGTGCAAAATGATATTACTTTTACATTCTGAGTATTATTAAATAAATGTGATTTATTTTATGAAAACACCTGTTTTTAGATTATCGTTAGCGCTGTTTTTTCTTTTATCTGTGTAATTCCCAGTTATATGAGAGATTGACTGTCTCTCACCCTGATAGCAGCTTAGAGAACCAGCACAGTCATAACGCCAGAACCTGTATTAAGCAATTAATACAAATACATGACTTTTGCCATGTTGCAGGAGACCTGTGCATGCACAGTACACTACGCACAATGCCGGATCCTACGGCGCCATGGAGAGGAGCGGACTCACCTGTAGTCTACACATGGACCATCTCCTCTCTTTAAATGCCTCTGATGATAAGCCTCATCTATACATAAATGATGTGTGGATTTGAAAGTTTGAATCAAATCAAATCTGCCTAATCCTTCAAGAAATTATTAAAACCCCCACAATTTTTATTTCACGCTCATTTTTTTTTTAAATGCAGTTTTAAGAATTAATGAAGCTGTAGTTTGGGATCTGACACTCATAGGAAGTTATCAGTTACTTCTTGTAATCCCACAATATAATCACAACTATAATTAATTTGATTGTATAAATTACAAAAATCCCTGTAGTTATGTATGTAGCATATATGAAAACTTACTCAAAAACTCAAAATTTAATGTGACATAATAAACTAAATTTACAGACAAAAGAAAAAATAATATACATATATTAATAATACACTATGGGGTGTATTCAATAAGATTTGGATCCATTCTGACATGCATTTGTCGTAATGGATCCGACAACCCCTATTCAATGGTCAGCCAAACCCGAATGTCAGATTTGAGCCAAATCCGACTGTCGGATTTGGCCGTACCAAGGGTCCTGTCTTCCTGCTGCTGTCAGCGGCTGCTGGGTGCGCTGACAGCAGCGGTGGGGGTTGCAAATGGCAATGGACAGTGGAGGGAGTAATGGAGGTGGGTGGTGGACATCACGATGGTGAGCTGGACGGCAGCGGGAGCTGAGATCAGCGGCTGGTGAGGGGAGCTGGCATTGGGGAGATGGCCAGGCAATTTACCTCTCATCCCCGTAGCCTGCTGCACCGCTCCCCGTTTCCTCACCTCAAACCCACTCGTTTTCAAGTCGGATTGAGTTTGTTGGAAAAAGGACCAAAACCTGTCGAATTTGGCCCAATTTATGACAGAAGCACATGGATTGTCGGCTATTCAGCCAATCCACGTATTTTCTGACAAGTCGAGAATTCCCGACTTGTCAGAAAAAAACTGCCTCTAATGAATAGGTCTGAACCACTTCCGACCTATTTCTGTCGGAAGCTGCCATCTTTCAGACAAGACAGCAGCTTCTGACAGTTATTGAATACACCCTTATGTAGACAAAAGTGATAGGACGCTGACAGCAAATAGAGATTTTATTGACGTCAGTACTTTGTAGGTCTACCACATGCAGTGATTAATGCATACACCCTTCTCAGCAAACTGTCCACACATTTCTGAACAACAGCAAGCAGTAGGTTTTGCCTTAAGGGGGTTAATCAGAGTTGTTAGCAAACCAAAAAAGTTAGCATTTGGGTAAAACCATGTTGCACTGCAGGAGGGGCAGATATAACATGTGCATAGAGATTTAGGTTTGGGTGGGTTATTTTGATTCTGTGCATGGTAAATACTGGCTACTTTATTTTTACACTGCAATTTAGATTTCAGCTTGAACACACCCCACCCAAATCTAACAATATGTGTGCGATACATCTGCCCAACCTGCAGTGCAACATGGTTTTGCCCAATTGTTAACTTTTTTGGTTTTCTAATATCTCTGAATAACCCGCTAAGTACAGATACCAACTGAGACACTGAAGGAGTTTGAGTCGGCCTAAAACACACACCCTTCACTCCAATTTGTTTCAGAGATTCTCAATGAGGTTATGATCTGGACTCTGAGCTGGCCAATCTATCCGGGTTAACAAATTTTCTGTATACCTGTACAGCATCGCCCTAGAAACATGCTATTGCGCAGCCTATGATGCGCTATATCATGGCACCCATTTTTTTAATTTTGGTTAGCTCTTTTCGGCAAGCCATTAAGTTAGCAAATGATCTAATTAGTGCCATTCAACTCGTTTTATACCTTCACAAACACACGTCTGCTGCAGTAGCACACACGAGTGTGCACGCAAGGGAATGGAGGTTTCAATCATTTTTGTCTGCATAGTATATATATATATATATATATATATATATATACATAACATATGTAATATAGAAACCTCATTCATATAATTCACAGTTGTAAAAGACCCAAACATAGATAAAACATAAACAGATATCACATCCATGAAACTTTCAATAAAGAAACCATCTTGATATAAAAAAAATGATGATAACTATAGGAGGTCCATCAGGGATTCCAAGTGTAGTAAATATATATATATATATATATATAAAAAGAAAAAAGGAAATTGGCGCCCAAAGGTAATTGCAACCTATAACTACAGAGAACCCAATGGGTTTCACAATTCTCATTAGTTTTAAGAACATAAGCATGAACTGTTCTCACATAAAAAAATGTTTTTTATTAAAATATACAGAGGTAAAGAAGCATGTCCATCTTATTACATAGACAGAATGATGTAATTTCTCTTTGAATACTCCACCATAGGAGTTGATAGAGGAATATCAGCAGCTTAATGCAGTATCTTTATTCTTCCTCATACAGTATTCAGAGATAACATCAAGTATAACAACCCAATGCGTTTCGTCTAGTAACTAGACTTCATCAGGGGTATGTCTTTAGGTATTAGCACCTATCAGAATGTAATCAAACAAGATGAATAATCAGGATTTTTCAAAGATCAATCTCAAAGCATCACAAACAAGGCTGCCGAGGCTTCCAGCCGTTCTCATACGTCCAACTGATAAAAATTCATCTACTTCCTACGTTTCTAATTTTCGAAAGGAAGATGGAAACAGCAAGGATCCTGCCGGGAGTGAACTTTCCAAGAAGACAGCCAGTAGTACTCCAGTATCCTTGAGTACTACTGGCTGTCTTCTTGGAAAGTGATGCTTTGAGATTGATCTTTGAAAAATCCTGATTATCCATCTTGTTTGATTACATTCTGATAGGCGCTAATACCTAAAGACATACCCCTGATGAAGTCTAGTTACTAGACGAAATGCGTTGGGTTGTTATACTTGATGTTATCTCTGAATACCGTATGAGGAAGAATAAAGATACTGCATTAAGCTGCTGATATTCCTCTATCAACTCCTATGGTGGAGTATTCAAAGAGAAATTACATCATTCTGTCTATGTAATAAGATGGACATGCTTCTTTACTTCTGTATAATTTAATAAAAAAAATTTTTTATGTGAGAACAATTCATGCTTATGTTCTTAAAACTAATGAGAATTGTGAAACCCATTGGGTTCTCTGTAGTTATAGGTTGTAATTACCTTTGGGCGCCAATTTCCTTTTTTCTTTTCAAGCATTCTGTTCAGCCCCTCCTAACAAGGGACTTAGTGAATTAGGCAGCCCCCCCAAGGAAGATTGCATTTTATCATTTTATTATTTTAATTTGTCTCAGAATAGTGCAGAAGAAGGAGAGTATTTGGTTGATATATATATATATATATATATATATATATATATATGTAGTCAATGGGAAAATTCCAGTACAGGGATTAGAGTTCTTAGCAGTCACGTAATTAGTAAATATAATAGAAGTATAATTTCTAACAATATAAATGACCTTCTTTCTGTACAGTCCTACTGATTGTATTGGGCAAACAGAGAAAAAAGTATTCCTTTATTAGGGCACACAAGGACTAATACCATTTATTTATACTATAAGTCATTATCCTTTCAGATAATGACCACTAATGTTAAAATATAACTTTTATTATATACCGTTAATAGCTGGCGAAATATGTGAATAAAAATAATAAATTTGTGAAGAAAGTGAAACAAAAAAATATTTAATAAAAATTATAATAAAGTGATATTAAAAAGCTAAACCACTGAATATGCTTGATTTATTATTCCTTATTAGGATATGTTCCTAGTTGCTAAACAGTCAATTTTAAGAGGATGATATGTTGTGGATTATTACTCTTGGTATGTGTACAACTATAGCCGAACCCTCTTACTCTATTCCAGTAGTGTTAAATAGCTTCCCGTTATTTACATGCCAATTCTTCAATTCATAGCCAAAAGGCACTGGTGAGTTCGCTCTAAATGTATGCATTCACCATTATTAATCCTTGCCTCATAAATTGGCATATTGTTATAGACGATTATATGTGTTATCAACCTATGGCTATTACACACTTTTATATACAGGAGATGACCGTGAGTCTGCTACTATTCCACTACTGGTTCAGTTACATTGAGCAAAGAAGGATCACTGTTAGATGACCCGCAGCTGTATTTTCTACTATGAGCTGATATGAGCTACCCACTTATAATTCAGTATTTTTACTGTTGTCGGCTTAATGGTTAGCCAATTGAAAATGTATTGGGTTGTAGCTCAAATTTATTCACAGCTGACAGTCTTGTTGGTTACCTTACAGCGTATGTGTAATTATTTAATGAGCCATATCGAACATGCATATTATCTCATAGACTCACATGAGATTTCTATCCTGAGCTATGTCAAAGATGTAGTCTCTGAACTCACTTTATTACACCAGATTACAAATTGAATAATAAATTCAACTAATATCGTATCATATATTTCACTGCCTGCGGCTAGGGTCTGGTAACTGGTGCGGGTTCTGAGGTTCTACTCTCCGCAATTGTATGCATCGGCTCATTCACATTTGCTACCCATTGATCTTTTGGGATTAATTAGCAAAATGTGTCTCACAGCCTAATTAGTCAGATCACGGTGTGTACATAATTGATCATTGAAAAACATACTCCATCAGATAAACACCCGGTCTGGTAGTATTCACATATAATTAGTATATCTAAGGCTGTGTCACAGATATAAATTTAAGAGCTCATTTGGCATGCATCACATCTCATAAGAAAGCTCATCTGATATTAAACCGTGTGTTACAGCCGACAGCTCAGTGTAATACCCAGCACGGACTTAAAGGTTTCCCCACTCCCCGTTAAACTTAACGGCTCACTGAGGTTGCTATTATAACATGCATATGCCGCTGTCTGAAATTCTTCTTGCTCCTGCGTACATATATGAAATCATTCAACTGTTACAGCAACATACTTATATCATCAAGCATATTTATCAAACATTATAGGGCTTTTCCACCCATTGCAGTGGTTTAAACTAAATAAAAGCGGACACGTTTCCACGTGTGCCGCTCAGCCTAACGATCGTTTCGCTTATACAGCTTAATCATAGGAATGATGGAATATGTTTCCTATGATTAAGCTGTATAAGCGAAACGATCGTTAGGCTGAGCGGCACACGTGGAAACGTGTCCGCTTTTATTTAGTTTAAACCACTGCAATGGGTGGAAAAGCCCTATAATGTTTGATAAATATGCTTGATGATATAAGTATGTTGCTGTAACAGTTGAATGATTTCATATATGTACGCAGGAGCAAGAAGAATTTCAGACAGCGGCATATGCATGTTATAATAGCAACCTCAGTGAGCCGTTAAGTTTAACGGGGAGTGGGGAAACCTTTAAGTCCGTGCTGGGTATTACACTGAGCTGTCGGCTGTAACACACGGTTTAATATCAGATGAGCTTTCTTATGAGATGTGATGCATGCCAAATGAGCTCTTAAATTTATATCTGTGACACAGCCTTAGATATACTAATTATATGTGAATACTACCAGACCGGGTGTTTATCTGATGGAGTATGTTTTTCAATGATCAATTATGTACACACCGTGATCTGACTAATTAGGCTGTGAGACACATTTTGCTAATTAATCCCAAAAGATCAATGGGTAGCAAATGTGAATGAGCCGATGCATACAATTGCGGAGAGTAGAACCTCAGAACCCGCACCAGTTACCAGACCCTAGCCGCAGGCAGTGAAATATATGATACGATATTAGTTGAATTTATTTATTCAATTTGTAATCTGGTGTAATAAAGTGAGTTCAGAGACTACATCTTTGACATAGCTCAGGATAGAAATCTCATGTGAGTCTATGAGATAATATGCATGTTCGATATGGCTCATTAATTAATTACACATACGCTGTAAGGTAACCAACAAGACTGTCAGCTGTGAATAAATTTGAGCTACAACCCAATAAATTTTCAATTGGCTAACCATTAAGCCGACAACAGTAAAAATACTGAATTATAAGTGGGTAGCTCATATCAGCTCATAGTAGAAAATACAGCTGCGGGTCATCTAACAGTGATCCTTCTTTGCTCAATGTAACTGAACCAGTAGTGGAATAGTAGCAGACTCACGGTCATCTCCTGTATATAAAAGTGTGTAATAGCCATAGGTTGATAACACATATAATCGTCTATAACAATATGCCAATTTATGAGGCAAGGATTAATAATGGTGAATGCGTACATTTAGAGCGAACTCACCAGTGCCTTTTGGCTATGAATTGAAGAATTGGCATGTAAATAACGGGAAGCTATTTAACACTACTGGAATAGAGTAAGAGGGTTCGGCTATAGTTGTACACATACCAAGAGTAATAATCCACAACATATCATCCTCTTAAAATTTACTGTTTAGCAACTAGGAACATATCCTAATAAGGAATAATAAATCAAGCATATTCAGTGGTTTAGCTTTTTAATATCACTTTATTATAATTTTTATTAAATATTTTTTTGTTTCACTTTCTTCACAAATTTATTATTTTTATTCACATATTTCGCCAGCTATTAACGGTATATAATAAAAGTTATATTTTAACATTAGTGGTCATTATCTGAAAGGATAATGACTTATAGTATAAATAAATGGTATTAGTCCTTGTGTGCCCTAATAAAGGAATACTTTTTTCTCTGTTTGCCCAATACTTAATAGTTCTATTCCAGGTGCACCCCCCTATAGATATATTGTTAGTCCAGTTTTGAGACAAATCAGTCTCTAACTAGGGGAAAGACAACAATAAAATACCAGATATTAGAATATATTGGAGGTCTGTGCGGTCTTTTATATCTCAAATACAGTCCTACTGATTGTCCTCCTAGGCACCAATTCAGTATGTGGCACACTTGAGGGGATGCCAGTGGTATTAAATAATATAGTAGAGCGGACTCCAGTGGCCTTGCAAAAATATCCCCCTTTGCTGCAGTTAGTTCCTTGCTTTTCACTCCAGTAGCAAGGCTCCCTGCTACAACAGCTGTACATTATATTTTCTCTACACTGCTGCAGTAGCGGATATGATTGCCAAAGGTTAACTTTGTACAGTTTGATGTATTTCCCTTCAGGAAATTGAATAAACTAAAAGAACTAGTATCCTTTTGGTTTGGTGTAAAGGAAATATCCAGTCTGATTTCAATTGTGGGCTGGGCCATAAAACATGTATTAATGTTTCTATGTGAACTCTGTATACAAAATTGAGTGACACAACACAGTGTATTGTGTATAAACAGTAGCACCCATTAAACCTTGGTTTGCTTGGTTTCACACAGTGACTTCACCTTTGTTTGAATCTGTGGAAGTATTCATGAACATAATTCCATATTTTTACCAAATTCCTGATTAACAATAATCATGCCAGTGGAGATAATGCAAACATTAATTCAACTGTACTGAAAGTATTGGTCTCATCTCAACAAGACCAGTGCTACTTTAACCTCATATTTTCTAATGCTAATGGGAAAACCAGCAATGTGTTATTTTTTGATGTGATACCATCTACCATACTTGTCTCCACATACAGTCGTTCATGTTTTCCTTGAGTGGCTGAACAAGGAGTGAAGGGTGATAATCTGAGTAGCAACATTGCCACTCCTGTTGTCCCTGGAAAATATATAGGAAATTCATAAGACACTTGTTTTTTCTATCTGAATTTTTTTTTCTGAAAAGATGACAAGTGAAGTTACACAAGTAAAAGTTTTTTTTTGGAAGATCAATTTGATTTCCCAGCTCCTGGAAAATATTGCTATTCATTTAAACACCATGGGCCAAATGTAATAAAGTGAGAGTTTCAGAAAGTGAGAGATTTGTTAAGTTTTTTTAGTTTGTTTTTTAAAGTGGCAATCATTTACACAGCAAAACAACGTTGATCTTGCTGTGTAAATGATTGCCACTTTAAAAAAATGCAAAACCTTACCAATCTCTCACTTTTTGAAACTCTCACTCTATTACATTTGGCCCCATATCTGAAGATGACAGTTTCATACTGAACCTAAAAAAAAATCACAAGTAAAACCCTATTTATACTAGTGATGAGCGGATTCGGTTTTACTCGGTTCTCAAAACGGCATCTTATTGGCTATCCAAAACACGTGACATCTGTGAGCCAATAAGATGCCGTTTTGAGAACCGAGTAAAACCGAATCCGCTCATCTCTAATTTATACCCTAAGACAAATCTAACATTTGGGAAATAGCTTTAATTATTAAAAAAAACAGTATGGTGTTGGAAGAAAAAACAGCCATCTTTTCAATGACCATTCATCTGAGATGAGGACAACAATGGCTGCAAGGGACAATTGGCCCTTCGTAATGGCAAGTGAGAGGTATTCCACATACTGTATGTACCAATACATATGGAAGAGCCACTTGACAGGGCATTGCTGCTAACCACCATATGGTTAAATCCACCTACCCAGCTATTGAAGGGTAGTGCACTTCAAAACACAGCAAGATTTAGTATTATCATTTATTTGTTACCATTTATTCTGCAGTGCTTTACAGAGAATATTTGCCCACTTGCGTCAGTGCCTGCCCCAGTGGAGCTTACAATCTATATTCCCTATCACATGAACACAGACAAATTCACACTAGGGTTCATATTGTTGGAAGTCAATTAACCTACCTGTATATTTTTGGATTGTGGGACGAAACTGGAGTACCCGGAGAAAACCCACACAAGTATGGGGAGAATATACAAACTTCACACAGTTAGGGCCACAGAGGTTAAGCAATGTCTCTTAAAGAGGTAATTATCCCAAAATGCAGTATTAGAACATGAGAAAATTGCAAGACAGATGCCAACTGTAGGTAATCTGCATGAAAGAGACCTACAACATACTGTGGGAGCTCAGCACTCTGATATATTCTACCGCAGTATACAAAAAAGGGTCAGAAGTGAATGTGGACTTAGAGGCACAGTAAAGAAATGAATAGCTAAAGACCTATATGTTCCTACAGATGCATCTTCATGCTGTATCAGACAAATTGAATAATACTAACAATATCAGTAGCTAATAATTAAACTACTGTACAAGGTAGAAAGTAGGGGGCTTAACTTGGCCTCAGGTAAAAACCTAAAACCCGGGCAGGATGCCACAAACCAATCAGGCTTTTTTTTTGCAATGGATGCTGTAAGTGGCCAAAGCCCCAAGTTTAAAAAAAAAATGAAAATTACAGAAAATAATTTGAAAAATTATAATTCTTAAAATTAATCAAGTGTTTATAGCAATCATAATTGCAGTCCCCAAGCATGTTCATCCCAGGAGCTTAAATTTCATGTAACACAGCAGGAGAAGCAGCTCCAGTCCAAAAAGAATTGGGGGCCATATTCCCCCATGGAAGACTAAGTATAAAGATAAAACATCAAAAGACACATTTAAATAGATACTTTGTGATGGGATTCATCCACATGGATTAGCCATGTGCTGGGGCCACTATACAAATCTGTGCATCACAGAAAGATCCCAAAGACAGCCCTCACCCCTTACCCAGCCAATCAGCCATGAACTGCTTAAACCTACACATAATAGTTTTGTGATTGAGGTCATGGGAATGATGCAGGAGCATGGGGGGGACTTTAACAGTGTTACTACAACTCCCCAATGTGAAAAGCCCAGTGAACGGCCATCACAAAGGCTAAATGGAACAGGAGACCTTTACTAGTAATGAAAAATCAGCCTTAAACTCATGTAACAACGCTATCAACAAATCAGTGCAAATAGAGTGCCTGTGAATATTGGGAGTGACAACCCCTCTAAAGACCTTCTGGGTCAGAAAACCCTTAGTGACATCTCACTGATCATAAAAGCCATGAAGAAGGAGAAATCCACAAAGACACAAAAGGAACTCATACTTAGGGGTAAAGTTACTAAAACTCCTAAAAATGAAAAGTGGTAGTGCTGCCAACAGCAACCAGATCTAGCTATCATTTCTATATTGAATAGTAGAAAATGATAGAGAGTACTTGATTGGTTGCTTTGGGCAACATCTACACTCGTCTGTTTTGGAAGCTTTGGTAAATCTTCTCACTAGTCTTACTACTTGCACTTCTTTGAAGAAAAAAAATGCCCCAATTGACTTCAAAAGGCTTGATAAATCTGAAATATTCCAATTGCCATTGGCAGACATACTGTACTGATTCCTGGCCTGCCAACAATGAAAAATGACAAACAGTAATCCACTTGATAGAATGCTAAACATTGCTAAACTACACTGACTTGATTTGTGGGTTTATTGGTCATGTGCTCATACAGAGCCCTCTGTTGTTCGTTTGACATCCAGGGGCCTAGAGCAGAGAGGGGAAGTCAGAATGGGTGGGGAGGGGACAACATATGATTGCTCCTCTGAGTGAAAATGTTAACTGATACAAAACTAAAGTGGGTGATATTGACAGTGTGACATTATGCAGCACGCTTCATTAGACAGAGTCGAGTCTCATCTTATTTTCGCTATTGAACAGCAAAGAGAAATCCATTAATATATACTTTGATTTACGGATGAAAGCTGTCAGCCAGGGCCTGAAATATGCTGCTTTTTAGTTTTTATCAAATTACACGCACATGATTCTCTGCCAGTCAGTTGCCATCATTGTCTTGGTGACACTATCAGAAACTGTCGCTTCACATTGCTTGTAAAGTATTAGTTATATAAAGGAATAAATCCCTTTTACAATTCTTTATTTTCATTGATTCTTTTCAAATGATTAATAAATCATTCAAAAGCAGTTTGCAGACATTTATGGAATAATATGTATAGCAATAATTTATTTAATTTGTTGCAAATATTTACAAATTAGTATAGTGTACAATTCAACTATAGTATTTTAATGTCATGTTTGTTGAAAAAGTAATCAAACAAGATAAATGTTGATCCATAAATTACAAGCTTTTCACCTTTTGAGCCTTTATAGCATGTAGATATGTGTTGTGCATGTATGTATACACACACACACACACACACACACACACATACACACACACACACACACACACACACACACACACTTATATATTTATTTAAATGTATTCATACTTTATGGAGGATATTATTAAGGTGTTGATGCCATCATCAATAGTTCATCAATGTGCAAAAATTAATGTGAAAAAGTGTTTTTCAGAGTCCAGTGTCACATAAATATATGATATTACTGTAGCACATGATTCAATGCACGTATAGGATCCAAGTAGCAGAATGTCAGGTCAGGTTTCCACTAGAGATGGGCGACTGGCACTTTTCATATTTTGTGTTTTGGTTTTGGTTCTAATTCCATTTTTGTGTTTTGGTTTTGGCTTGGTTTTGCCAAAACCACCCTTTTGTATTTTGGTTTTGGATCTGGATGATTTTTGAGGAAAAAAAAAACATAAAAAAGCTAAAATCACAGAATTTGGGGGTAATTTTGCTCCTACAGTATAATTAACCTTAATAACAATCATTTCCACTAATTTCCAGTTTATTCTGAACAACTCACACCTCACAATATTGTTTTTAGGCCTAAAAGTTGCACCAAGGTGGCTATATGACAAAGCTAAGTGACACAAGTGTGCGGCACAAACACCTGGCCCATCTAGGAGTGGCACTGCAGTTGTAGACAAGATGGCACTATTAAAAAACTAGTCCCCAAACAGCACATGATGCAAAGAAGAAAAATAGGTGCTATTAGTTAGCTGAATGGCCAAGCTAAGCGACACAAGTGTGCGGCACAAACACCTGGCCCATCTAGGAGTGGCACTGCAGTGGCAGACAGGATGGCAGATTTAAAAAAAGGACCTAAACAGCACATGATGCAAAGAAGAAAAAGAGGTGCAAAATGGACTTGTCCTTGGGCCCTCCCACCCACCCTTATGTTGTATAAACAGGACATCCACACTTTAACAAACCAATCATTTCAGCGACAGGGTCTGCCACACGACTGTGGCTGAAATGACTGGTTTGTTTGGGCCCCCACCAAAAAGAAGCAATAAATCTCTCCTTGCACGAACTGGCTCTACAGAGGCAAGATATCCACCTCATCATCATCCTCCAATTCCTCACCCCTTTCACAGTGTACATTCTCCTCACTGAGTATTAATTCATCCCCACTGGAATCCACCATCACAGGTTCCTGTGTACTTTCTGGAGGCAATTGCTATTAAAGGTCTTCCCGGAAGACTTTATAATTCATTTTGATGAACATCCTCTTCTCCACATTTTGTGGAAGTAACCTCCTACGCCGATCGCTGACAAGGATACCGGCTGCACTAAACACTCTTTCGGAGTACACACTGGAGGTGGGGCAACCTAGGTAAAATAAATCCAGTTTGTGCAAGGGCCTCCAACTTGCCTCCTTTTTTTGCCAGTATACGTATGGACTGTCTGACATGCCTTCTTGGATGCTGTCACTCATATAAGCCTCCACCATTCTTTCAAAGGTGACATAATCATATGCAGTGACAGTAGACATGCCAGTAATAGTTGGCAGGTCCTTCAGTCCGGACCAGTTGTCAGCTTTCGCTCCTGACTGTTCTGCATCACCACCAACGGGTGGGCTAGGAAATGTTATCCTTTTTTTGCAGCCCCAGTGGTGGGAGAAATTGAAAGAGGAGCTGTTGATGGGTCACGTTCCGCTTGAGTTGACAATTTACTAACCAGCAGGTCTTTGCACCTCTGCACAGAGAACACCAATGCTGTGAATGGCTGGACTGATACAGCACAATACACTGACTACACTGGACTGGTCTGCACAACACAGCACCACTTTACAGCTACATTGGATATATCTGCCTGGACTGATACAGCACAATACACTGACTACACTGGACTGGTCTGCACAACACAGCACCACTTTACAGCTACACTGGATATATCTGCCTGGACTGATACAGCACAATACACTGACTACACTGGACTGGCCTGCACAACACAGCACCACTTTACAGCTACACTGGATATATCTGCCTGGACTGATACAGCACAATACACTGACTACACTGGACTGGTCTGCACAACACAGCACCACTTTACAGCTACACTGGATATATGGACTGGACTGAGCAGCACAACACTTGTCACCCCACTTTCCCACCCCAATAAACAGACACTGAGCACACTGAATACACGTCCTCTCACTCTCCGAGACTGGAGTGAAAATGGCCGCGATGTGCGGCTCCTTATATGTAATCCAAATCCAGTGAGAATATGACAGCGGGATGATGACGTTTTGCCACGTTCAGGTTTCCAAGTCAGGCAGGAAAACCTGAGCCTGACTCGGATCTGTACTCAGAAGGCAAAGTTTTGGAGGGTTCAGTTCTCTGAGAACCGAACCCGCTCATCTCTAGTTTCTACATGTAACTGAGACAACCTAGGTCTTCTTGCACACAGAGTTACTGGATAGGAGATAGGCCACAGAAAATTAAGTTTAGGATGAGGTCAGGTTTTCTAGTTATCCAACAAAGGGTACAAGCAGATGCAGGTCAAGTTCAGTCCAAAAGATCAAAATCCAAGCATCCAACAAGGTGTACTGTGAGAGCAGTAAAATATAGGCGTTTGGAAGGGATGTCTGAAAGGAATACTAATCACCAGTTGTAACATAGTAACATAGTAACATAGTATCTAAGGTTGAAAAAAGACAATTGTCCATCGAGTTCAACCTATTTGTGGTCTCCTATGCAAGATTATTTTGTATAAAATTTTGACTGAAGTTGATAACTGCCGTTACTTTCTACCCCTCTTTTTTATAATAACCATAGTGCGTGACTATGCCCCGTAACCCTGGATATCCTCATCCATTAGGAATTTATCTAACCCATTCTTAAAGGTGTTGACTGAGTCGGCCATTACAACTCCCTCAGGCAGGGAATTCCAAACATGTATCGTCCTTACCGTAAAAAAAGCCTTTACGCAGTATTGTGCGGAAACTCCTCTCCTCTAACCTGAGCGAGTGTCCACGAGTTCTCTGTGTTGATCTAACCAAAAACAGGTCCTGCGCAAGACCTGTATAATGTCCCCTTATATATTTGTAAATGTTGATCATGTCCCCTCTTAATCTCCTCTTTTCCAGTGTAAACATGCCTAGTCTTGCAAGCCTTTCCTCGTATTCCAGCGTCTCCATACCCTTAATTAGTTTGGTCGCCCGCCTTTGAACCTTTTCTAGCTCCAGGATATCCTTTTTGTAGTAAGGTGCCCAGAATTGTACAGAGTATTCAAGGTGTGGCCTCACAAGTGATTTATATAAAGGTAGTATAATACTCTTGTCCCTAGCATCAATTCCCCGTTTTATGCATGCTAATATCTCATTAGTCTTCTTTGCTGCAGTCCTACTTTGGGTACTACTGCTTAGTTTGCTATCTATGAGGACACCTAAGTCCTTTTCCAGTACAGAATCCCCTAATTTTACCCCATTTAGTAGGTAGGTGTTATTTTTGTTCTTGTTACCACAGTGCATTACCTTACACTTGTCTGTATTGAAGCACATTCTCCATTTCACTGCCCAAGCTTCTAATTTAACGAAGTCATTCTGAAGCGACTCAGCATCCCCCTCCACATTTATAACTTTACACAATTTGGTATCATCTGCAAAAATTGACACCATGCTCTCTAGATCTTCTATTAGGTCATTAATGAAAATATTGAACAATAGCAGTCCTAATACTGAGCCTTGCGGCACACCACTTAGCACTTCAGTCCCAGTTGAAAAAGATCCATTAACCACAACGTGCTGCTCCCTATTATCTAACCAGTTTTTGACCCAAGTGCATATTGTGCTTCCTAGCCCTGAATCTTGTAGCTTGTAGATAAGTCTCATGTGTGGTAAAATGTCGAATGCTTTGCCAAAATCTAAAAAGATTACATCTACCTCTTTACCCTGATCTAGGTTTGCGCTTACTGTTTCATAAAAGCCAAGTAAGTTGGTTTGAGAGGATCTGTCCTTCATAAACCCATGTTGATATCTTTTAATGACCTTATTGACTTCGAGGAACTTCTGAATGCTATCTCTAAGAATACCTTCCAATACTTTCCCCACTATAGATGTAAGACTAACTGGTCTATAATTACCTGGTTCAGCTTTACTTCCCTTTTTGAATGTAGGCACTACTTCCGCTATACGCCAGTCTTTGGGAACCATACCTGATATTACTGAATCTTTAAAGATCAAAAATAGCGTTTTGCAAGTTCAGAGTGAAGCTCCATTAGAACTCTTGGGTGAATACTAGAGATGAGCGGGTTCGGTTTCTCTGAATCCGAACCCGCCAGAACTTCATGTTTTTTTTCACGGGTCCGAGCGACTTGGATCTTCCCGCCTTGCTCGGTTAACCCGAGCGCGCCCGAACGTCATCATGACGCTGTCGGATTCTCGCGAGGCTCGGATTCTATCGCGAGACTCGGATTCTATATAAGGAGCCGCGCGTCGCCGCCATTTTCACACGTGCATTGAGATTGATAGGGAGAGGACGTGGCTGGCGTCCTCTCCGTTTAGAATTAGAATAGATTAGAGAGACACTTGATTTACTAATTTTGGGGAGCATTAGGAGTACTCAGTAGTGTACAGTGCAGAGTTTTGCTGATAGTGACCAGTGACCACCACTTTTATTTATAATCCGTTCTCTGCCTGAAAAAAGCGATACACAGCACACAGTGACTCAGTCACATACCATATCTGTGTGCACTGCTCAGGCTCAGGCCAGTGTGCTGCATCATCTATTATCTATATATAATATTATATATATCTGTCTGACTGCTCAGCTCACACAGCTTATAATTGTGGGGGAGACTGGGGAGCACTACTGCAGTGCCAGTTATAGGTTATAGCAGGAGCCAGGAGTACATAATATAATCCGTTCTCTGCCTGAAAAAAGCGATACACAGCACACAGTGACTCAGTCACATACCATATCTGTGTGCACTGCTCAGGCTCAGGCCAGTGTGCTGCATCATCTATTATCTATATATAATATTATATATATCTGTCTGACTGCTCAGCTCACACAGCTTATAATTGTGGGGGAGACTGGGGAGCACTACTGCAGTGCCAGTTATAGGTTATAGCAGGAGCCAGGAGTACATAATATATTATATAGTGAGTGACCACCAGACACACAGTGCAGTTTATTTAATATATCCGTTCTCTGCCTGAAAAAAGCGATACACACAGTGACTCAGTCAGTCACATACCATATCTGTGTGCACTGCTCAGGCTCAGGCCAGTGTGCTGCATCATCTATATATATTATATATCTGTCTGACTGCTCAGCTCACACAGCTTATAATTGTGGGGGAGACTGGGGAGCACTACTGCAGTGCCAGTTATAGGTTATAGCAGGAGCCAGGAGTACATAATATTATATTAAAATTAAACAGTGCACACTTTTGCTGCAGGAGTGCCACTGCCAGTGTGACTAGTGACCAGTGACCTGACCACCAGTATATAATATTAGTAGTATACTATCTCTTTATCAACCAGTCTATATTAGCAGCAGACACAGTACAGTGCGGTAGTTCACGGCTGTGGCTACCTCTGTGTCGGCACTCGGCAGCCCGTCCATAATTGTATATACCACCTAACCGTGGTTTTTTTTTCTTTCTTTATACATACATACTAGTTACGAGTATACTATCTCTTTATCAACCAGTCTATATATTAGCAGCAGACACAGTACAGTGCGGTAGTTCACGGCTGTGGCTACCTCTGTGTCGGCACTCGGCAGCCCGTCCATAATTGTATATACCACCTAACCGTGGTTTTTTTTTCTTTCTTTATACATACATACTAGTTACGAGTATACTATCTCTTTATCAACCAGTCTATATATTAGCAGCAGACACAGTACAGTGCGGTAGTTCACGGCTGTGGCTACCTCTGTGTCGGCACTCGGCAGCCCGTCCATAATTGTATATACCACCTAACCGTGGTTTTTTTTTCTTTCTTTATACATACATACTAGTTACGAGTATACTATCTCTTTATCAACCAGTCTATATTAGCAGCAGACACAGTACAGTGCGGTAGTTCACGGCTGTGGCTACCTCTGTGTCGGCACTCGGCAGCCCGTCCATAATTGTATATACCACCTAACCGTGGTTTTTTTTTCTTTCTTTATACATACATACTAGTTACGAGTATACTATCTCTTTATCAACCAGTCTATATATTAGCAGCAGACACAGTACAGTGCGGTAGTTCACGGCTGTGGCTACCTCTGTGTCGGCACTCGGCAGCCCGTCCATAATTGTATACTAGTATCCAATCCATCCATCTCCATTGTTTACCTGAGGTGCCTTTTAGTTGTGCCTATTAAAATATGGAGAACAAAAATGTTGAGGTTCCAAAATTAGGGAAAGATCAAGATCCACTTCCACCTCGTACTGAAGCTGCTGCCACTAGTCATGGCCGAGACGATGAAATGCCAGCAACGTCGTCTGCCAAGGCCGATGCCCAATGTCATAGTACAGAGCATGTCAAATCCAAAACACCAAATATCAGTAAAAAAAGGACTCCAAAACCTAAAATAAAATTGTCGGAGGAGAAGCGTAAACTTGCCAATATGCCATTTACCACACGGAGTGGCAAGGAACGGCTGAGGCCCTGGCCTATGTTCATGGCTAGTGGTTCAGCTTCACATGAGGATGGAAGCACTCAGCCTCTCGCTAGAAAAATGAAAAGACTCAAGCTGGCAAAAGCAGCACAGCAAAGAACTGTGCATTCTTCGAAATCCCAAATCCACAAGGAGAGTCCAATTGTGTCGGTTGCGATGCCTGACCTTCCCAACACTGGACGTGAAGAGCATGCGCCTTCCACCATTTGCACGCCCCCTGCAAGTGCTGGAAGGAGCACCCGCAGTCCAGTTCCTGATAGTCAGATTGAAGATGTCAGTGTTGAAGTACACCAGGATGAGGAGGATATGGGTGTTGCTGGCGCTGGGGAGGAAATTGACCAGGAGGATTCTGATGGTGAGGTGGTTTGTTTAAGTCAGGCACCCGGGGAGACACCTGTTGTCCGTGGGAGGAATATGGCCGTTGACATGCCAGGTGAAAATACCAAAAAAATCAGCTCTTCGGTGTGGAGGTATTTCACCAGAAATGCGGACAACAGGTGTCAAGCCGTGTGTTCCCTTTGTCAAGCTGTAATAAGTAGGGGTAAGGACGTTAACCACCTCAGAACATCCTCCCTTATACGTCACCTGCAGCGCATTCATAATAAGTCAGTGACAAGTTCAAAAACTTTGGGTGACAGCGGAAGCAGTCCACTGACCAGTAAATCCCTTCCTCTTGTAACCAAGCTCACGCAAACCACCCCACCAACTCCCTCAGTGTCAATTTCCTCCTTCCCCAGGAATGCCAATAGTCCTGCAGGCCATGTCACTGGCAATTCTGACGAGTCCTCTCCTGCCTGGGATTCCTCCGATGCATCCTTGCGTGTAACGCCTACTGCTGCTGGCGCTGCTGTTGTTGCCGCTGGGAGTCGATGGTCATCCCAGAGGGGAAGTCGTAAGCCCACTTGTACTACTTCCAGTAAGCAATTGACTGTTCAACAGTCCTTTGCGAGGAAGATGAAATATCACAGCAGTCATCCTACTGCAAAGCGGATAATTGAGGCCTTGGCATCCTGGGTGGTGAGAAACGTGGTTCCGGTATCCATCATTACTGCAGAGCCAACTAGAGACTTGTTGGAGGTACTGTGTCCCCGGTACCAAATACCATCTAGGTTCCATTTCTCTAGGCAGGCGATACCGAAAATGTACACAGACCTCAGAAAAAGAGTCACCAGTGTCCTAAAAAATGCAGCTGTACCCAATGTCCACTTAACCACGGACATGTGGACAAGTGGAGCAGGGCAGGGTCAGGACTATATGACTGTGACAGCCCACTGGGTAGATGTATGGACTCCCGCCGCAAGAACAGCAGCGGCGGCACCAGTAGCAGCATCTCGCAAACGCCAACTCTTTCCTAGGCAGGCTACGCTTTGTATCACCGCTTTCCAGAATACGCACACAGCTGAAAACCTCTTACGGCAACTGAGGAAGATCATCGCGGAATGGCTTACCCCAATTGGACTCTCCTGTGGATTTGTGGCATCGGACAACGCCAGCAATATTGTGTGTGCATTAAATCTGGGCCAATTCCAGCACGTCCCATGTTTTGCACATACCTTGAATTTGGTGGTGCAGAATTTTTTAAAAAACGACAGGGGCGTGCAAGAGATGCTGTCGGTGGCCAGAAGAATTGCAGGACACTTTCGGCGTACAGGCACCACGTACAGAAAACTGGAGCACCACCAAAAACTACTGAACCTGCCCTGCCATCATCTGAAGCAAGAAGTGGTAACGAGGTGGAATTCAACCCTCTATATGCTTCAGAGGTTGGAGGAGCAGCAAAAGGCCATTCAAGCCTATACAATTGAGCACGATATAGTAGGTGGAATGCACCTGTCTCAAGTGCAGTGGAGAATGATTTCAACGTTGTGCAAGGTTCTGATGCCCTTTGAACTTGCCACACGTGAAGTCAGTTCAGACACTGCCAGCCTGAGTCAGGTCATTCCCCTCATCAGGCTTTTGCAGAAGAAGCTGGAGGCATTGAAGGAGGAGCTAACACGGAGCGATTCCGCTAGGCATGTGGGACTTGTGGATGCAGCCCTTAATTCGCTTAACAAGGATTCACGGGTGGTCAATCTGTTGAAATCAGAGCACTACATTTTGGCCACCGTGCTCGATCCTAGATTTAAAGCCTACCTTGGATCTCTCTTTCCGGCAGACACAGGTCTGCTGGGGTTGAAAGACCTGCTGGTGACAAAATTGTCAAGTCAAGCGGAACGCGACCTGTCAACATCTCCTCCTTCACATTCTCCCGCAACTGGGGGTGCGAGGAAAAGGCTCAGAATTCCGAGCCCACCCGCTGGCGGTGATGCAGGGCAGTCTGGAGCGACTGCTGATGCTGACATCTGGTCCGGACTGAAGGACCTGACAACGATTACGGACATGTCGTCTACTGTCACTGCATATGATTCTCTCAACATTGATAGAATGGTGGAGGATTATATGAGTGACCGCATCCAAGTAGGCACGTCACACAGTCCGTACTTATACTGGCAGGAAAAAGAGGCAATTTGGAGGCCCTTGCACAAACTGGCTTTATTCTACCTAAGTTGCCCTCCCACAAGTGTGTACTCCGAAAGAGTGTTTAGTGCCGCCGCTCACCTTGTCAGCAATCGGCGTACGAGGTTACATCCAGAAAATGTGGAGAAGATGATGTTCATTAAAATTAATTATAATCAATTCCTCCGCGGAGACATTGACCAGCAGCAATTGCCTCCACAAAGTACACAGGGAGCTGAGATGGTGGATTCCAGTGGGGACGAATTGATAATCTGTGAGGAGGGGGATGTACACGGTGATATATCGGAGGGTGAAGATGAGGTGGACATCTTGCCTCTGTAGAGCAAGTTTGTGCAAGGAGAGATTAATTGCTTCTTTTTTGGGGGGGGGTCCAAACCAACCCGTCATATCAGTCACAGTCGTGTGGCAGACCCTGTCACTGAAATGATGGGTTGGTTAAAGTGTGCATGTCCTGTTTTGTTTATACAACATAAGGGTGGGTGGGAGGGCCAAAGGACAATTCCATCTTGCACCTCTTTTTTCTTTTCTTTTTCTTTGCATCATGTGCTGATTGGGGAGGGTTTTTTGGAAGGGACATCCTGCGTGACACTGCAGTGCCACTCCTAGATGGGCCCGGTGTTTGTGTCGGCCACTAGGGTCGCTAATCTTACTCACACAGTCAGCTACCTCATTGCGCCTCTTTTTTTCTTTGCGTCATGTGCTGTTTGGGGAGGGTTTTTTGGAAGGGACATCCTGCGTGACACTGCAGTGCCACTCCTAGATGGGCCCGGTGTTTGTGTCGGCCACTAGGGTCGCTAATCTTACTCACACAGCTACCTCATTGCGCCTCTTTTTTTCTTTGCGTCATGTGCTGTTTGGGGAGGGTTTTTTGGAAGGGACATCCTGCGTGACACTGCAGTGCCACTCCTAGATGGGCCCGGTGTTTGTGTCGGCCACTAGGGTCGCTAATCTTACTCACACAGCTACCTCATTGCGCCTCTTTTTTTCTTTGCGTCATGTGCTGTTTGGGGAGGGTTTTTTGGAAGGGACATCCTGCGTGACACTGCAGTGCCACTCCTAGATGGGCCCGGTGTTTGTGTCGGCCACTAGGGTCGCTAATCTTACTCACACAGTCAGCTACCTCATTGCGCCTCTTTTTTTCTTTGCGTCATGTGCTGTTTGGGGAGGGTTTTTTGGAAGGGCCATCCTGCGTGACACTGCAGTGCCACTCCTAGATGGGCCCGGTGTTTGTGTCGGCCACTAGGGTCGCTAATCTTACTCACACAGCTACCTCATTGCGCCTCTTTTTTTCTTTGCGTCATGTGCTGTTTGGGGAGGGTTTTTTGGAAGGGCCATCCTGCGTGACACTGCAGTGCCACTCCTAGATGGGCCCGGTGTTTGTGTCGGCCACTAGGGTCGCTAATCTTACTCACACAGCTACCTCATTGCGCCTCTTTTTTTCTTTGCGTCATGTGCTGTTTGGGGAGGGTTTTTTGGAAGGGACATCCTGCGTGACACTGCAGTGCCACTCCTAGATGGGCCCGGTGTTTGTGTCGGCCACTAGGGTCGCTTATCTTACTCACACAGCGACCTCGGTGCAAATTTTAGGACTAAAAATAATATTGTGAGGTGTGAGGTATTCAGAATAGACTGAAAATGAGTGTAAATTATGGTTTTTGAGGTTAATAATACTTTGGGATCAAAATGACCCCCAAATTCTATGATTTAAGCTGTTTTTTAGTGTTTTTGGAAAAAAACACCCGAATCCAAAACACACCCGAATCCGACAAAAAAAATTCGGTGAGGTTTTGCCAAAACGCGTTCGAACCCAAAACACGGCCGCGGAACCGAACCCAAAACCAAAACACAAAACCCGAAAAATTTCAGGCGCTCATCTCTAGTGAATACCATCGGGACCTGGTGACTAATTAATCTTTAAATGTTTTAATCGGTCACAGACTACTTCCTCACTTAAATAAGTACCTATCAGTGGGATATTCTCATTATTGAGATTATGTGTTAGTCCCTGAATTGGGTCCTCTCTAGTAAATACTGTTGAAAAAAACTCATTTAGTGTGTCCGCTATGTCATTATAATTTTTGCTTAAGACTCCCAACTTGTCTTTTAAAGGGCCTATACTCTCCTTCTTTAATCTTTTGCTGTTAATGTATTTAAATAATTTTTTTGGGTTTCGCTTTGTTTTCCTTTGCTACTAGTTTTTCAGTTTCTACTTTAGCCGCTCTTATTTCCTTTTTGCATATTTTGTTACATTCCTTATAGTGCTGAAATGACTCTGCTTCCCCGTCAGATTTGTATTTTTTAAATGCTCGCCTTTTCTTGCCCATAAGTTCCTTTATCTTTTTGTTAAGCCACATCGGTTTATGATTTTTATTCCTTTTTTTGCTGCTCGTAGGAATAAATTTGAGTGTATTTTTAGCTAGCAGGAATTTTAGTACCTCCCATTTCTCCGTAGTATTTTTTCCTAAAAACAAACCTTCCCATTCAATATCCCTGAAAAATACCCTCATCTTTTCAAAATTTGCTTTGCTAAAGTTTAGAGTCCTAGTTGAGCCAGTATAGGGCTGTTTATGAAAACTGAAATTGAATGTGACCATATTGTGGTCGCTGTTTCCTATGGGTTCCCCTACTATAATACCTGATACCAAATCCCAATTGTTTGTTAATACCAGGTCTAAGATTGCATTTTACCTAGTTGGTTACTCAATTAGTTGAACTAAGTAGTTATCATTAAGTGTGTTTAAAAACATATTGCCCCTAGCAGTATCACATGAATCGTTTTTCCAGTTTATCTTTGGATAGTTAAAATCTCCCATCACTACTATGTCTCCTACTCCTGCTGCTCTTTCAATTTGCTTTAGTAACAATTCCTCATCAGATACGTTGATACCAGGCGGCCTATAGCATAAACCCAATAATAACTTTTTTATTCCTTTTTTCCCACATGCAATTTCTACCCATAATGTCTCAACAGTGTCTACAGTCCCCTCCTGAATATCTTCCCGTATATCAGGTTTTAAAAACGGCTTTACGTAAAGAGACACCCCTCCACCCTTTTTATTTAGTCTGTCTCTCCTAAACAGTGTATAGCCCTCTAGATTGACTGTCCAATCATGAGTAATGCCTATAATATCATACTGTTTGCTTGCTGCAAGTATTTCTAGTTCGCCCTTTTTACCAGTAATGCTTCTAGCATTTACATACATACAACTAAAATAAGTATTTTCCCTTGCGTTAGGGACATCTTTCACCTTATGTAACAATGATGACCTGTAATCGTCATTGGTTAGTGCTTTGGTAAAATCTCTTTTAGTACCCATGTTAGTAACCTTACAGCCTGCTCTTACCCTCCCCCCAACTTCTCCCCCATTTTGTTTACTACCGCCATCCCCACTATTCTCACTGCATGACCCATAGTTTCTAGCTAAACCCTCCCCCCAGGCTCCTAGTTTAAAATCTCCTCCAACCTTCTAATCATCCTTCCCCCCAGCACCGCTGCCCCCTCCTCAGTCAGGTGCAATCCGTCACGACAAAAGAGATGGCGCCTGACTGAGAAGTCCGCCCAGTGTTCATGGAACACAAACCCCTCTTTCCTGCACCAATCCCTAAGCCACACATTTACCTCCCTAATCTCCCTCTGCCTACCTGGACTAGCGCCTGGCACTTGTAATGTTTCAGAGAATATTACCTTAGATGTCCTTGCCTTAAGTTTCTTTCCTAAATCCTTATAGTCTTTCTTAAAGACCTCCCACCTTCCGCTAACTTTGTCATTGGTGCCAACGTGCACCAAGACCGCCGGGTCTTTCCCAGCCCCTCCCAACAATCTATCTACCCGGTCCGTGATGTGCCATACCAGAGCACCCGGGAGACAACAGACTGTACGGCGATCATGGTACCAGTAGCAGATTGCCCTATCTGCCTTCCTGATGATAGAATCCCCTACCACCACCATCTGACTAGGTACCTCACTTTATTTTATCCCAACTGCGGCAGAGGGACCGCTCCTCTTTATGCTAGAGGGAGCAGTCTCCTCCGGCACCGTCATTTCTTCACTATCATCCTCCGATTCCTCGTCCAGTCGGGCAAATTTGTTCGGGTTTGATAGTTCGGAGATGTCGAGCCTCCCCTCTTTTTCTTCCTTCTAACTGTGACCCAGCTGGCTACCTGATCATCATCCTCTTCTACCAGTGACCCCTCCTGCAACTCCTCCACGTTCTGTCTAAACTTCGCTCGAGATTGGGAATCTCCCTCAGTTGCGTAATGGTTTGTTCTAGATCAGTTACCTGGGCTTCCAGGGCAACCGTTTGCACACACCTCGTGCAGGTGTAAGAACACTGGGCTGGTAGCTCCAGGTGTGCATACATCTTGCACGACATGCACTGAGTGAGGTCCCCAATCACAGCCCCTCCCACATTGTTTGTAAGGTCTAACTCCCTGTTACTCTCAAAGAAAAAGAAGCAAAAAGAAAAAGTAGAAGACAAACAATCTCACTTATACAATAATTAAGCTGGCTTATACTTATCTATCTTTGTGCGTTTCTTGGTCCTTCACTTTTATGCAGCCATAGTACTCTCTCCTGCGGCACCGATACTCCACTTAGCAGTTGCAGTTGTTCCAGCTCACTGCACCTCCTTTTCACTCGGCTTACAGCTCCTTTTGCTGTTACCAACTTACATACACTTACAAATCCAAGCAACACTTTAAAATACAAGCCCTTACAATGAGCAAGGGCCCTTACAATGAGCAACAATGTAGAGTGAAGCTTCCTTATAAGTCCAGCAAAGAAGTATTTGCAAGCTGCACAGGGTGTCTCTACTGCACATGTGCCTGATCATTTGTGTTCCAGCCACCAGAAACAAAGTGGATGACCCAGGAATTATTTATTTATTTATTTATTTATAAACAGTTTCTTATATAGCACAGAATGTTCTGTAGCACTTTACAATTGGAAACAACAGTGATAAATCAAAACTGGGTAATTACAGACAGTCATAGAGGTAGAAAGGCCCTGTCCGCAAGCTTACAATCTATTGGGGAATAGGCAATGATACACAAGGATAGGTGTTATCTATTGCATAATTCTCAACCAGATTGCAAAAGTTCTTGGTGGGCTGTATGATATGGTTACACAGCAATGTTGGCCAAGGGTCCAAGGATGCGAAAGTGAAGAATGACAAAAATATGTTAGAATATATGTGGACTGTATATTGGAGATGTAATTGGATAGTTATCACTATCTCAATGATCCATACCTCCCTTCAGTCATGGTTGGAAAGCCAATGTACTGTTTTCAGTTGTAGCTCTGATAAGAATGACTCTGAGAAAAAATAGGATACAGTACTGCACCAATTAGGTGTGGAATTTTAGATGAATTTGGTGCAGAATGCAGGTAAATAAATGTAAAATTAGATTTCTGCCAAAGATATATTGAAATTATACTTATTTGTATCTAGAGGTTTTGGTATGTGTCTGCCAACACCTGAATCAGTCCCTCTCATCCAAATAGAGTGTACAGTAGTAAATAAAATGAGTGCAGGTCAATAGTGTAGTGCAAAACACATTTTTTTTTGCTAAATGAAAACAAAAGGTAAAAAAATGCAGCGTATAACAGGTAAAACAATATTTGGATAAAGGTAGATTACAATCAAGAAGAGTTCACAGACCCCCAATATGCTTCATTCTGTGAAAACTTTATCATAAAATTCCTCCCACTCATCCTTAGCAGTAATGGGGCATCTGTTAGCTTATTATTAAATAAAACCACAGCCCACAGCCACACAACATGCAATGGAAGTCTCTGTGAATGCGTAACTTGAAGTTTACTAAATGATTTCATCTCCCACAATGAAATTCCATTTGTGAAGTACATATGTATATAAATATTAATGTCCCTGATGCAATAAACTTCTTCAATCAAAATATGCTACATTGTGTCCCATACAGATACCATCATATGACACGTGCTTTGTATAAAATGATGTTCGTTCATTCATTCATTCATTCATTCATTCATAAATGCATTCATAAATAAGTAATTATGCTATGGGGACATTACAGTTGCATTTTTATGTAAAGTGAAATGATCTAGATTTTCTCTTTATATTGTGTATTATTCATTATGAATTTATGAAATAACTTTGAGTTTTCTTTAATTTTTAATGGCTTATTGCACATTATTTCAAAATGATTACTAACCAGAGGCTATTTTAAAGTACTTTCATCTTTTCCATTTCCTACATATCATTGACCTATGGATCTCACTTGTTACCAATCTGCCAAAATTATATTTGTTAGACTATCACTACTCACCTTAATCAGACATAAGGAAAACTACGTTGTAGAGCCTACATATTATTTTGTCAAGTAAATTTACAATCATGCAGTAGGACTTTTTAATTGGTAATAAATCAATGTGACGATAATAAACTGAATAAATACAGTAGCTGTAATTCAGAGATTGCTCTGCTTGTTGTGTTTACTTGTCCTCCTGTATTAGAGAACAGCTGGTTTGCTAGTTTTTACATAAAATATATACAGTAAAAGTAAAGTTATAGCCAAGACCATATACTGGTGGAAGTCAATGATTAGCTTGCTTTCTACTTACTGAAGAGTTGACATCACCAATTATTATATATTTCTGTTTCTGCCAGGAGTACTGCAGTTTATTAACCAAAAGTAAGGCCGGTAATAAGTAACAATGTGACAACAGTTACCCCAGTTGTGTTTAGTAATGAGCAGGGATAATTGACAAAAGATTGTAGTTTCTATAAGAACACTGCGCTTATTTTACATGCTTGTATCCAACTGGCTGTTGAAAAAGGCCAGTGCAGTTTAAAATAATGAGAAACAAAATGATTGTTCTTCAAGCATTAGCCGTATGTCCCGTTACTGCAGGGAAGATCCAATATGGTTATGTTCTGGTATATTGGAAGGAAGCATGTACATGTGACATAATAAAATGTTTCTATGTTTATTGCTGATGTAAGGGATGGATTTTAGTACAGAATCTACCTCTGTAGAAATGGATTTCACCAATGAAACTGATGCTATGAAGAGATGAGATAATACTCCCTTCTCCTAGAAAGTAAGGGCTAAATGTAATCGCTTCTGAGTTGACACAGGTGCGGGAATTTGTGTGAGTCTGTCCATTTATTTTTAAGCAGCAATCATTTACAATACAAAAACTACCTAGTTTTGCCTTGCAAATTATTGCTGCTTTGAAAGAAACAGGCAGACTAGTACAAAGGGGGTAATTCAGAGTTGATCGCAGCAGCAAATTTGTTAGCAGTTGGGCAAAACCATGGAGGTAATTCCAAGTTGATTGCAGCAGGATTTTTGATAGCAATTGGGCAAAACCATGTGCACTGCAGGGGAGGCAGATATAACATGTGCAGAGAGAGATAAATTTGGGTGTGGTGAATTCAATCTGCAATCTAAATTGCAGTGTAAACATAAAGTAGCCAGTATTTACCCTGCACAGAAACAAAATATCCCACCCAAATCTAACTCTCTCTGCAAATGTTATATCTGCCCCCCACTGCAGTGCACATGGTTTTGCCCAACTGCTAAAAAATTTCCTGCTGCGATAAACTTGGAATTACCCTCCATGTGCACTGCAGGTGTGGCAGATATAACATTTGCAGAGAGAGTTAGATTTGGGTGGGTTATTTTGTTTCTTTGCATGGTAAATACTGGCTGCTTTATCTGTACATTGTAATTCAGATTTCAGTTTGAACACAACCCACCCAAATTTAACTCTCTCTGCACATGTTATATCTGCCCCACCTGCAGTGCACATGGTTTTGCCCAACTGCTAACAAATTTGCTGCTGCGATCAACTCTGAATTAGGCCCAAAGTCACACACCTCCGGCAACTCAGAGGCTATTACATTTAGCCCTCAGTGCTGCATCTGTTTGGATGGCCAAGTGGTTTGAGAAACAGGTAATAATTGAAAATGTATTCTTCCATTAAGCAATGTCGTTAAATTCTTCTTAAACACGTTTGGAGCACATAGGGGATAATACTTACCTGTCATGCACCCTCCCCACCTTCACTACAGTGTGGTAAGTGCAGCAGTGTTTCGAGCCCTGGGTGACTTTGGGTTTTCTTGAGGAATACACCTGTCTGACACCAGATGAAAATAAATATGTATTTAAGTCCCAAGCTTGCTGATGGAGACTGTGACATACAGTAGGAACCATAACATTTCATTTTCCTATGTATAACCTATCAATGTAAATTTGTATGAAGAATAATATTTTCAATCTGTATGTCAAACTGTGATTCTGTAATTAACAGGCAAAGTGATTGCATCAAGCCACGGGTGGTCTTCTGTATGCCGGCGGTCGGGCCCCCGGCGCTCAGTATACCGGCGCCGGGAGCCCGACAGCCGCCATACCGACACTTATTTTCCCTCGTAGGGGTCCACGACCCCCATAGAGGGAGAATAAAATAGTGTGGCGCGCGTAGCGCGCCACCGTGCCCCTAGCGTGGCGAGCGCAGCGAGCCCGCAAGGGGCTCATTTGCGCTCGCCACACTGTCGGTAAGCCGGCGGTCGGCCTTCCGGCGCCGGTATGCTGGTCGCCGGGAGCCCGACCGCCGGCCAGCCGTAGTGAACCCCAAGCCACAAGACCTTTGGTTGTAAAAAGTGTATGTTTACTATACAAAGCAAGGGGTCATGTGTAGCTGGCACTGTCTTCCTGACCATCCCCAATTAGGAAACACAGCATCCACAGAGGTGTCATTCCTTTGGAGGAAAGTGATAGCAATTTCATAATAAAGGCATCTAGCCAGGCGATTCGCTAACCTAAACTCCATAAAACTGCACAGAATATTGATAAATCACACGTCTTATTCTTCAAATAGAATGAAACAAGTAATTACATGACCCTGCTGGTTTGGACATAATCAAAACATTTTTGTTGCTTTGAAAGAGTTAAAATCCACAAGGAGTAGCTGCTTTTTGGAGTAGCTGCTATGGGGATAAGAAAAAGATGTAAACAGCACAATGTTTGAACTACCTGAAAGAGAAATCAGCTAAGACTGAGGGGTGCCTCCATCTATTTCTGTGCTCTCTGCCATAGCAGAAACTAGGCATCAAATATAAGCAACCTTGATTTTTGGACTTATTCCTATTTTTATTTCTGCAAATATTGCAAACCATAATCAGTATGTCATTAACTTTTAAGTGTTTTATTAACTATAGAGCTTTTAACATTTTTCAGATTAAATTTCCCTTCATCTAATGTATTGTATTCTCCATGTTCTCATTGAGCTTGTGAGACTGTGCGTCTCATGTTGCTTGTTTTATTGACATATTTAAAATTGTTTATGCAGTATAAAGTACTGACAAGATGGTATAGCTGCCCAGCCCTGTTGTATAAATTCTATCCCTCAGTGTCTCCTTTGTGCTGGTGCTGTAACAAAAATAGAGGCACTTTAATTCATATACTGTATGGTGGGATTGCCCGTCTATTGTATCTTTCTGGACCAAAGTTGTAGAGCTCTCTGCTACAATTCTGGGATTCCAGATGCCTACTGGCCCTGACTTTTGGCTACTGTCCCACTCCACCATCCCCTTAGCGAAATACAAAACCTCAATGCTCAAACATTTAAATAATGCGGCGAGAGCGGTTGTCCCAGTGCACTGGTGCTCTCACGAACCACCGACTATGTGGGAATGGTTCCAGCGTATTGATTTCTACATGCAAATGGAGGACATTTACTTTACGGCTCTAGAGAAATACTCAGATTATAATGCCACTTGGTTTACCTGGATGGAGTTTAAAATGACCAAGGATTATGCCACTTTCGCACCTCATAAAGTACCTTAAAGTATATTATTGTTGACCTGTCACTTCCGTTGGGCAATAACTGACAGCATTCTGAGATCCTTCCTAGTTTGGTATTTCCTTGCCCTTTTCCCCTTGTCTTTGTCTTTCTTTTCTAAAGCCCCCCCCCCCCCATTTTGCTATATAATTCCATGATGGATTCCTCATTTTTGTTATTCTATTGATATTGGAGGTTATCCCACTATTCTCCAAGCTGTTGAGGTATGTGATCTCTTTTTTTCTGTGCAGTTTTATGATTCTGACTGTGTTTGATTGTATAACTAAAGTTGAAGTAATCTATCACTTTATGAACAATCTTTACATGGTGAGATATTCACTGTATGTTTATACAGTATTTGTAAAGTATGGAACTTGTTCTCATTTCAAAACCAAAATAAAGAATTACAATTTTTTTTGTGTATATAGGTAGAAGCAAGGGGCTACCAAGTGTCATATTACTGAACCTTTCCCCTTGCTTGTGGCAGTTACCATGCCTGATTAACCACACGTGCTGAATTTACCATCAGTCACTGGTGGCAATTTTCATATTGCTATATCTGGAGAATCGACTGGCTAGTCTTGACAAAGAACTTAACTACCTGCTGTCTATCATCTGGAGGGGTTTACTATTTCCATTTTGTAACAAATCCGTGAGATTTATTAGCAATACATAACACATATTTGTGTTTGTCACGCCAAGCTGTTTTTGTGAATCCGGTGGACTCAGACCAACCAAAGGAGCAAGAGCTCCAGAATGCAGGAAACAAAGAGGATGAAGGTAGTTCCTTTTCATATGTTTATTAACAGTAACAGAGCAGAATTAAACTGTAGGAATACTGGGACTGACTAGTTCTGGGTTGGAAAATGGTAGAGAATGTCCATTGAGTGATATGAGGCAAAAACAGGAGTATTGTGAGGAATAAGCTTTAGATGGTACAAAAATGTGGCAGAAAAGTGTGAAGACTGTTTGCTGGATTATGCGAAGATGTGAATGAAAAACTGTGAAGACTGTTTGCTGGATGATGCGAAGACATGAATGAAGAACTGTGAAGACTGTTTGCTGGGTGATGTGAAGAAGTGAATGAAGAACTGCTAAGACTGTTTGCTGGATGATGCAAAGACATGAATGAAAAGGTACGGGCTGCAGCTGGCGAACCACCATGGGAATCCTGCAGAATTCGCAGACACCGTAGAGGGAGCAGTTAACGATGACCACGCACTAGGGAGCTGGCAAGCATAATGCAGCGAGAGCTGGCAGAGAGGTCGGAGAGTAAGGTGGGACCAATACCAAGAGACGCACAGACTAATCTATGAAAGCAATAAGCAAGGGTACTGAGAAACTGCAACAAAGCAGCGGCACATAATGCAACAGTCCCAGCCTATTTATAGGCAGCAGGGACACAGGATTGTCTGTACTCACCCATCTTGCTCATTGGTGCTGCTCCTGGTCTCCAACATGGCCGCTCCCTGCATTGCAGACATACCAGGAAGCTGCAGCCACTATGTCCTCCCCTCCGGTTCCAGGAAGCCGTCACTCCTGATGCTGACTACGCCGCATCCCCATGTGGCCACCAAGCACCACAGGCCACCGCACTGGAAGATACTGAATCCTAGGACTCACGGCGGTAAGAACTCGCCGCATGACAGTGTTCACAATAGATTGCGGGATGGACTTTGTAAATACTAAAATAGGAGTTAAAAAAGTAAAGTAATAAAATTCACACCTTCCCTTAAGCACTAATTAGACCTTAAAGTACTGTATACTTTATTAATGTTTGCTAACTGTAAATGAAGCCCTGATTTCTACTGAATTATTGCTATTTGATGGACCACACCATTAATGTCAAAAGCACTGACACTAACTGGGTATATAGGGTGACAGGTGTACCTAGGACTGGCAGTGGAGCAATGGTGGGGCAATGAATCCATAAGCAAGAGAAATTTAAAAGCAAGTGTCCTGTGGCTGGCATTTGAGCAGTGTGATGGTGTCTGCTCATAGATGAAACTGGCAAGCTTCGTCCCTCTGCCTCCTCTGTAAATGTTAGCATGCATTCCACTGTGATGTAGTGTGCCATATCACTGATGACTTGACACTTTCTTCCCCCTATGATGAGGTGGATTCCTTTGTGAAAACATGCATGGGAGTAAAAAAAATTAAATTCTCACCAAACATAAAGTATTCATTTAACTTTAAGGTATATATTAGGAATATTTTAATGCTTCCTTATTTGAAGCTCTGATCTTGATCTTCAGAATTAATCTTCACTGAATTATCCTTGTCCGTACAGAGAGTCAATTATGACTTTGACTTTCCAGGAAGGAAAAGCTTTATTTTCTTTAATTTCAACTCATGATGTAAAAGTTACCAGTACATGTAAGTAAACATATAATCCAGAGTCTTTAATTCTCCAGGCAGTCTGAACTTTAAACCTCCAGCAAAGAGCTTTTTTTTTATTATTGACCCGGCTTAACACGAGAAAGTCTGCACGTTTAGGACCTTAATGACTTTCCAGGAATTTGTTTGAGGTTTCTGAAACCACAATTTCTGTAGTCCTTACAACCATGTAGGAAATATTGAAGCTTGCCAAGTGAATAATTAATTAATTCCTACATAATCCACTGATACAACATTTTCATCAGAAAGAGGAAGGCATTGTATCACATTATATTTTGCTTGTAGATATTGTATGTATTGTTTTAAATAATCATTAGAGTTATTTGGTTTTAGAGTAATTTATTTTAATAATCTGAGGGTTCCTCCAGGGTTTGGATTATTCCATTTCTAGAGAAAAGCATTGTGTTCTTATTCTCTATGTAAAAAATCTCTACATCACACTAAAGGCATTTTAAAGATAACTGTTCAAGCTAAAAATGTGTGGAAATATGCAAAACAGTGATTTCTAACTCTCATCATTTTGGCAATTTCAAAAATTCATTATTAGTTTTTATCTATGTGTAACAGTTTTTTTTTATTTTACTTTATACCTGCAAGCCATACTCTTGACTAATTGTGCATAAATTGCATGTGCAGCGTAAATTAAAATTAATTTAATCAAATATGTTTATTCATAAATTGTTTTAATGACCATTTTGGGTCTACTGTATATGCAAGTAGCCAATCAGAGAACTTGCCACAGCATGACTAAATTCTTTCACAATACGGGACCCTTATTTTAAACTATGCAATACTATATATAGTCCCATGATGTCTCTAATGGACTCTATGATTTTTTTTTACTCTGATAATTGTTTGCGGTGCAACTTGCATACCTTCAAGCAATTATTCTTGCAAGCCTGATGACTGAATTGCTCTAGTGTTCATTTCTTGTTTTCATGTCAACCATGGAGGCTTCCTTACAGGCTGTCAGAAAATACTGTGAAGTGTCTGATTTTTTATGTCCTCACTTGTTGGTGTTTTCTTTTCCCTGGAAAGACTGACATTATTCAGCCCAAAGATAAAAATGGAGCCATTTTGTTTACACCAGTACAGAGCAGTGCCTTGCTCTTGCCACCATTGGCATTGGCTATGACCCTACCTGCCCCCAGTTCATTAATTTTCCCACTTTCCTTACAGATATGACCTATTGAATTCACTCCCTTGACTTTCAGTCAATATTGGGCCTCCATAGTTACAGTAAACCGTCATTATTTTCTTGCAGTAACAAAATCAGAACACCTTGGATTTTTACAGATTTCCTAGAAAAATAAATTCTGTAAGTCACTCTCAAAAACCTTACAGACCGCCAAAAGCCCTAAGTTCAGATCCTGGTGACTTCAAGCTCAATTATGTTTCTGTGGTAGTCTGCAGATGAGTGAATTCTTTAGTACAATACATTAAAGCCAAGTTTAAGTGTAATTTTTTGTCAGGTTGTATAAGAATTCCAAGCAAAATTTGAAAACAGAAAAGATGCTTCAAGTCATGTAACTATTGACATGTGAATTCCTTGCAACTGTTAAGAACCATGTATTTACCATGAGCTCTGACATTACATGCAATGATAAATAAGGAAGATGATCTGCAAAATAGGGACTGTGAAATAATATTAGTATAAAGAAAATCCCTCAATTTGTTAACTATTCTGCTATTCCAGAATACCTCTGGGGCTTGTTTAAATGAATCCTTTCTGAAGCTACCGACATGGATTTGCTTGTAAACTGCCTACATCTCTTTCCATTATGATTATTATTAAGTGGCGTGATTCATTATTGTCACCGACCAAAAAACTAAATTTTCCATCATGTGACTAGATCCTTGTTGAAGCATGGCTATCATTGCAGATGAAAATTCCCCTTTCAGTTATAGGTCTTCATTGAGTACAGGCCTTATTCTGCTAAATTATTGGATGATGGCACCCTGATGCTCGAAAAGTTGGCCATTTGGTGTACACGTATGTCTATGGTCTACTCATTTGTCCCCTCTGCTTGTGAGACTTGACATATTCCTCTCCCTGAAAGGCAAAAAGTGTGATGCTGTCGACCTTAATTTAAGCCCAACTCCAATATCTGTTTTAAGGGGTAATTCAGACCTGATAGTAGCAGCAAATTTGTTAGCAGTTGGGCAAAACCATGTGCACTGCAGGTGGGGGTGGGGGGGTGGGGGGGGCAGATATAACATGTGCAGAATTGCAGTGTAAAAATGAAGCAGGCAGTATTTACTCTGCACAGAAACAAAATAACCCACCTAAATCTAACTCTCTCTGCAAATGTTATATCTGCCACACCTGCAGTGCACATGGTTTTGCCCAACTGCTAACAAATTTGATGCTACGATAAGGTCTGAATTACCCCCAAAATGCACTCTTTTGACCCATGCTACAGTCTAGACCTATTTATCTATATTAGAAAATGTGTTTCTTTCTGTTTGTTTACTGTTGTCTTTACTGCTACTTTCTTCTTCAGTTATAGGAGGTTAATTAGACTGTGTACTTATTGCAATTGTATTTTAGCCCTCCTAAGTTGTCATGATTCTGACAAAAATGTTATGGTTTGTCTTTCTGGGTAGCCATCATCTACTGTATGTTGCACTTTTCTGTGTTATGTATATTATAACCCATGATCTTAGATCACCATGAAGTGCTGGATACTGGTCTTCTCTTATGACCCTTTCCCTCTTTTCAACATAAAAATCTCCATAGTTTTTCCTTCCCTTATTGCTACTGTAGATTCTCTCCTTATCTCTGTTCCCCACTCCTTCTGAATTTCACCTTTTGGTTTCACTTCTTTGCTGTAAAGGTTGCCAAGACTCATGGTTATTTTTTCACATCTGGTGGTCTTGTCCTGTTATTCAAAGGTTCTAGGCTGAGGGGGGCTCCATTCTGGTCTCTCCTGTAGGCTTTGATATTGCTCTTTTCCCTAAACATGTCCTGCTCTCCATACCTTTCCCTGACATATTGCATCACCAAATTGGGGTCCTATTTATCACCATTCGCATCTTGGATGCAGATGTCATGTGATAAAATCACCCAAACTCGCACTGCGATAACTGATTACATAGCAGTATGTCCTGCTGCACATGCCCCGATGTCCTGCTGCACATGCGCCACCGACATAGCCAATATCGATTTATCAGACACCACCTTTTTATAAAAGCGACAATTGCTTAAAAGGCAAAACCATGCCTTGTAAGTGATTGCCCCATTAAAAAATGCCAGAGTTCGGGCATCATCCTGCACAGCCGCCGGACTTGGGTGGCATTACATCCCACCATATATGTTAAACAGGGTGTGTGTGATATGCTTTACTAGAGGTTGGGGTGCCAACAGTTAGAAGACTGACCACAGCATCCTGATAGAAAGAATCCTGACAGGAAATAAGAAAGTATACTTTCCCTCCCCCAATACCCCCCTAACCCTCTATTTCAGCAGCCTAACTCTAAGCAGCCTAACCTTAACTCACCTGGGAGGTCCCTAAACCTAGCCCCCTTACCCGCAACCTAACCATAACCCTCCCTTCCCTGCAGCCTAACCCTAACCCTACCCAGGGGTGCCTAAATCTAACCCCCCCTCCCCGCATCCTAACCCTCCCCGATGGTGCATAAGCATATCTCCCCCATGGGCTAACACTAACAGTGGGCAGCATACTTATGATCAGGTTGGCGGGTGTCAGGATTCTGGTATCAGCATTTCATCAGCTGTCAGAGTTCTGGCATTGGTATTATGGCCTCATGTGGCTTTTCCGGTGCTGGGATTCCGACTGCTGGCTTCCTGATCGCATCCCAAATAGAGGAATGGATGCTATAGTATTAACATTTATATATTGAACATTGTATGTACCTGTATGTTGTAATTTTTTATGTCTATTTTTGTTCTCTAGTTAGATACATTTGGATATTTTATGTCTGTGTTTACAGTATTCCACTATTTATAAGCAATTAAAATAAAATAAAAATCATATCAATTAAAGGTTAAGAGGGGAATTTATCAATTCTTGGAAAGCAATAAAATTGTGAGAGATACACTCAACTAACCAATCAGCTTCTAATTTACATTTTACAGGATATATTTGAAAAATTACAGGTAGGAGCTGATTGGTTAGTACTTTATCTCTTACAATTAGAGATGAGCGCCGGAAATTTTTCGGGTTTTGTGTTTTGGTTTTGGGTTCGGTTCCGCGGCCGTGTTTTGGGTTCGACCGCGTTTTGGCAAAACCTCACCGAATTTTTTTTGTCGGATTCGGGTGTGTTTTGGATTCGGGTGTTTTTTTCAAAAAACCCTAAAAAACAGCTTAAATCATAGAATTTGGGGGTAATTTTGATCCCAAAGTATTATTAACCTCAAAAAACATAATTTACACTCATTTTCAGCCTATTCTGAACACATCACACCTCACAATATTATTTTTAGTCCTAAAATTTGCACCGAGGTCGCTGTGTGAGTAAGATAAGCGACCCTAGTGGCCGACACAAACACCGGGCCCATCTAGGAGTGGCACTGCAGTGTCACGCAGGATGTCCCTTCCAAAAAACCCTCCCCAAACAGCACATGACGCAAAGAAAAAAAGAGGCGCAATGAGGTAGCTGTGTGAGTAAGATTAGCGACCCTAGTGGCCGACACAAACACCGGGCCCATCTAGGAGTGGCACTGCAGTGTCACGCAGGATGTCCCTTCCAAAAAACCCTCCCCAAACAGCACATGACGCAAAGAAAAAAAGAGGCTTTTTACTGATATTTGGTGTTTTGGATTTGACATGCTCTGTACTATGACATTGGGCATCGGCCTTGGCAGACGACGTTGCTGGCATTTCATCGTCTCGGCCATGACTAGTGGCAGCAGCTTCAGCACGAGGTGGAAGTGGATCTTGATCTTTCCCTAATTTTGGAACCTCAACTTTTTTGTTCTCCATATTTTATAGGCAGAACTAAAAGGCACCTCAGGTAAACAATGGAGATGGATGGATTGGATACTAGTATACAATTATGGACGGACTGCCACGGTTAGGTGGTATAAAAAAACCACGGTTAGGTGGTATATATTATAATAATAATACAATTATGGATGGACGGACTGCCTGCCGACTGCCGACACAGAGGTAGCCACAGCCGTGAACTACCGCACTGTACACTGGTTGATAAAGAGATAGTAGTATACTCGTAACAACTAGTATGACACTATGACGACGGTATAAAGAATGAAAAAAAAACCACGGTTAGGTGGTATATATTATAATAATAATACAATTATGGATGGACGGACTGCCTGCCGACTGCCGACACAGAGGTAGCCACAGCCGTGAACTACCGCACTGTACACTGGTTGATAAAGAGATAGTAGTATACTCGTAACAACTAGTATGACACTATGACGACGGTATAAAGAATGCAAAAAAAACCACAGTTAGGTGGTATATATTATAATAATAATACAATTATGGATGGACGGACTGCCTGCCGACTGCCGACACAGAGGTAGCCACAGCCGTGAACTACCGCACTGTACACTGGTTGATAAAGAGATAGTAGTATACTCGTAACAATTAGGATGACACTATGACGGTATAAAGAATGAAAAAAAAACCACGGTTAGGTGGTAGGTATATAATAATAAATAATACAATTCTGGTCGGACGGACTGCCTGCCGTGTGCCGACACAGAGGTAGCCACAGCCATGAACTACCGCACTGTACACTGGTTGATAAAGAGATAGTAGTATACTCGTAACAATTAGGATGACACTATGACGGTATAAAGAATGAAAAAAAAACCACGGTTAGGTGGTAGGTATATAATAATAAATAATACAATTCTGGTCGGACGGACTGCCTGCCGTGTGCCGACACAGAGGTAGCCACAGCCGTGAACTACCGCACTGTACACTGGTTGATAAAGAGATAGTAGTATACTCGTAACAATTAGGATGACACTATGACGGTATAAAGAATGAAAAAAAAACCACGGTTAGGTGGTAGGTATATAATAATAAATAATACAATTCTGGTCGGACGGACTGCCTGCCGTGTGCCGACACAGAGGTAGCCACAGCCGTGAACTACCGCACTGTACACTGGTTGATAAAGAGATAGTAGTATACTCGTAACAATTAGGATGACACTATGACGGTATAAAGAATGAAAAAAAAACCACGGTTAGGTGGTAGGTATATAATAATAAATAATACAATTCTGGTCGGACGGACTGCCTGCCGTGTGCCGACACAGAGGTAGCCACAGCCGTGAACTACCGCACTGTACACTGGTTGATAAAGAGATAGTAGTATACTCGTAACAATTAGGATGACACTATGACGGTATAAAGAATGAAAAAAAAACCACGGTTAGGTGGTAGGTATATAATAATAAATAATACAATTCTGGTCGGACGGACTGCCTGCCGTGTGCCGACACAGAGGTAGCCACAGCCGTGAACTACCGCACTGTACTGTGTCTGCTGCTAATATAGACTGGTTGATATTTAAAGAGATATTAGTAGTATACAACAATACTATACTGGTGGTCAGGCACTGGTCACCACTCCTGCAGCAAAAGTGTGCACTGTTAATTAATATAATTGTACTCCTGGCTCCTGCTAACAACCTGCAGTGCTCCCCAGTCTCCCCCACAATTAATTATAAGCTTTTAATTTATACATTGATGACTGTGCAGCACACTGGGCTGAGCTGAGTGCACACAGACTGAGTCACACTGTGTGACTGACTGTGCTGTGTATCGTTTTTTTTTTCAGGCAGAGAACGGATATAGCAGAGAGAAGTGAACGGATATATTATATTAAATAAAAGTTAACTAGCAACTGCACTGGTCACTGACTGTGGTAAACTAACTCTGTCTGCGACTCTGCACAATCTCTCTCTATCTAATCTATCTATCTCTATTCTAATGGAGAGGACGCCAGACACGTCCTCTCCCTATCAATCTCAATGCACGAGTGAAAATGGCGGCGACGCGCGGCTCCTTATATAGAATCCGAGTCTCGCGATAGAATCCGAGCCTCGCGAGAATCCGACAGCGTCATGATGACGTTCGGGCGCGCTCGGGTTAACCGAGCAAGGCGGGAAGATCCGAGTCGCTCGGACCCGTGAAAAAAAACATGAAGTTCTGGCGGGTTCGGATTCAAAGAAACCGAACCCGCTCATCTCTACTTACAATTTTATCTTTCTTCAAGCTTTGATAAATACTTATTATTAACACACTCTCTTTTTTGAGTGCATTAGTGAAAATGTATTCACTTTTCCCTTTCCCTCCTTATACAGATACTGTACTGTATATGTTAATTTTTGACAAGTTGGACAGTACTTGTCAGAACTTATGTAAAATTCACTACAGCATCACTTTTGTTTTGAATTAAAATAATATAACATATAAATTACTACTCTTGCCCGTGCAGTTTCTATCTCTATCTGTTGTATTCTAAGCAGGGCTTTTGTACAGCTTTAAAATATTCATACTCTAGGTGAAGCAAGAACAGTTAGTGTTCTTGTAATTATTTAAATTATATTTTATACCAATGGTTAGTGATTTTACCATGGACCTCAAATTGTATTTCTATATAACATTAATATGCACTGAGTATAACCAGTGAAGTAATACAGTATAAAGTTTGATATATGAGGTTGCAGGGTTCTCAAGGTTAACATATAATTTAAGAGCTGCCTGTCAGGAATATACTGTATAATAGCTTACATTATATGAATCACAACTGAAACATTGGGAGTTAATATACACTGATAAAACTATAATATAAAAAATTGGAAATAATTTCCATTAGAGAATAGGTGCTTACATGCTCAGTGTAATGTACTGTAAATGTATTACATGCAGCAAGTGGTGATAAGTTGCCCATGAAAAGATGGTGCAGTTTGTTTAATTAATTATTTTGGTACTTCTTACAAACAAATTACCGTAGGCCACAATTATGATGTTTGACACAAGATGTTAATAGTTTGCTATTGTGGCTTCAACAAATTGTCTGCAAATGAGTCTTTTTTTAAAAGAACCGTGTAACATAAATAACCAATGTCCATTTATTTATTTCTTCAGTTGATTGTAATATATTTATATGGCAACTACACACATGCACACACATGCATATGTGTGTCCAGCTGATTGACTGCTGTATATAGTTACACAGTTACATAGTTACATGGTTTGTGAGGTTGAAAAAAGACAATCCTTCCGTCGAGTTCAACCTATTTGTGTTCTCCTACTCTGTATTATTTTCAGGAGTAATTTTATCTGTTGATAAAGTCATCCGTTGTGTTGTATTTCCTCATTTTATTATAACTATAGTAAATGATCTATCCACCATAACCCTATATAGCCTTATCCTTTAGGAATTTATCTAGGCCATTCTTAAAAGTATTAGCCGAGTCTGCAATTACTACTTTCTCAGGCAGGGAATTCCAAACTCGTATTGACCTTACTGTGAAAAAACCTTTCTGCCTCTTTGTGCGGCATCTCCTCTCCTCTAAAATAAGTGGGTGCCCACGTGTTTTCTGTGCTGGTCTTAACAAAAACTGATCACCCGAAAGCTCTGTGTATTGTCCCCTTAAATATTTATAAATGTTGATAATGTCCCCTCTTAATCTCCTCTTTTCTAGTGTGAGCATGTCAAGCCTTGCAAGTCTTTCCTGGTATTCCAGCATCTTCATCCCCTTAATTAGTTTGGTCGCCCACCTCTGAACCTTTTCTAGTTCCAGAAAATACATTTTGTAGTGGGGTACCCACAATTGTGTGCAGTATTCCAGATGGGGCCACACTAGGGCTTTATATAATGGGAGTATAACACTCTCATCCCTTGCATCAATACCCCTCTTTATGCATGCTAGTACCTTGTTTGCCTTTTTTGACGCTATCCTACATTGTGTGCTGCTTCTAAGTTTGCTGTCTATATGAAAACCTACATCTTTTTCCAGTAAGGAGTCCCCTAAAATCACCCCATTAAGTATGTACTGTAGGTGTTAATTTTGTTCTTGCTACCAAGGTGCATTACATTACACTTGTCTGTATTAAATCTCATTCTCTGTTTTACTGCCCATGATTCCAGTTTAAATAAATCATTCTGGAGAGACTAAGCTTCTACCTCCAAATTTATAACCTTACATAGTTTGGTATTGTCTGCAAAAATTGACAACATGCTCTCTAGACCTTCTGCTAGATCGTTAATGAAAATGTTGAACAATAGCGGTCTGAGAACAGACCCTTGTGGCACACCACTTAGAACTTCAGTCCAATTTGAAAAAGTTCCAATTACCACAATGCGCTGCTCCCTATTATCCAACCAGTTACTAACCGAAGTGCATATTGTGCTCCCTAGCCCTAGTTCATGTAACTTATAGATAAGTCTCATGTGTGGCACTATGTAAAAAGCTTTAGCAAAGTCTAAAAAGATTACATCCACCGTCTTACCCTGATCAAGGTTCGCATTAACTGATTTATAAAAGCCTAGTAAGTTTGTTTGACATGATCTATCCTTCACAAATCCATGTTGATTCCGAATAATAATCTTTTTGGCTTCAAGGATCTTCTGTACACTATACCTCAGAATGCTTTCTAGGACTTTCCCCCCTATATATGTAAGACTAACTGGTCTATAATTGCCTGGTTCAGCTTTACCTCCCTTTTTGAAGATTGGCACTAATTCCACTATACGTCAGTCTTTGGGAACCATGCCTGATGTAAGTGAATCATTGAGGATTAAAAATAGAGGTCTTGCTAATTCGCAGTGTAGCTCCATGATAACTCTTGTATGAATACCGTCTGGATCAGGTGACTTATTAATTATTTTTTTTTCAATCAGTTACAGACTTCCTCCTCACTTAAATAAGCACTAAGCAGTGGGACATTATCCTAATTGGGGTTGGGTGTTAGTTCATGCATCTGGTCCTCTATTGTAAATACAGATGAGAAAAACTAATTTAATGTATCCACATGTCGTTATCATTTTTTATTAAATCTGCCAATTTGTCCTTTAAAGGGCCTATACTCTCCTTCTTTAATCTTTTTTATGTTGTTATATATTTAAATAATTTTTGGGGGTTTGATTTACTTTCCTTTGCTACTAGCATTTCAGTTTCTACTTTAGCCGTTCTTATTTCTTTTTTGCATATCTTGTTGCAAACCTTATAGTACTCGAGTGACTCTGCCTTCCCATCTGATTTGTATTTTCTGAATGCTTGCCTTTTTCTGCCCATTAATTCCTTAATATTTTTATTAAGCCACATTGGATTGGAGTTTTTAGTCCTTTGTTTGCTGCCCGTGGGAATAAATTTATGTGTAATCTCATTGAGCAGTGATTTTAATGCCTCCCATTTCTCTGTAGTGTTTTTTCCTTGAAACAAAATTTCCCATTCAGTGTCCCTAAAGTTTCTCTCATCATGTCAAAATTGGCTTTGCTGAAGTTCAGAGTCATAGTTGAACCTATATAGGACTGATTATGAAAATTGATATTGAATGTGACCATATTGTGGTCGCTCTTTCCTATGGGCTCCCCTACTATAATATTTTATATCAAATCCCCATTGTTTGTCAATAACAGGTCTAAGATTATGTTGGACCTAGTTGGTTCCTTGATAAGTTGAAGTAGTTATTAAGTATGTTTAAAAACATATTACCCCTAGCAGTATCGCATGAATCGTTTGTTCAATTTATCTCTGGATAGTTAAAATCTCCCATCTCTATTACGTCTCTTGCTCCTGCTGCTTTATCAATTTGCTTCAGCAACATTTCCTCATCAGATATATTAATTCCAGGGGGCATGTAGCATAGCCCTACTACTAAATTTCTCTTTACCTTTACCCCACATATAATTTCAACCAATAATGTCTCAACAGTGTTTATAGTTTCCTCATGAATATACTCCCGTACATCAAGTTTTAAAAACGGCTTTAAGTAAAGGTAAACCCCTCCACCCTGTTTGTTTGATCTGTCTCTCCTGAACAGTGCATAACTCTCCATATTAACTGACCAGTTATGAGATTCATCCCACCAGGTTTCAGTAATGCCTATAATATTGTACTGATTGCTTGCGGCAAGGATTTCTAGTTCCCCTTTTTACCTGTTAGGCTTCTAGCATTTACATACATACAATTAAGATAGGTATTTCTCCTTGCACTAGGGACATCATTTTCTCTATGCAGTAACAGTGACCCATAAACATCACTAGTCAGTGATTTGGCAATCCCCTTGGTAATACCCTTATTAGTACCTATATTAATGGTCATGAAGTCTGCTCTTTCCCTCCCCCATTATACACCCTCACTTGGTTCACTACCACCATCTTTACTGTTCTCACTGAATGACCAGTAGTTTCTAACTAAACCCTTCCCCCAAGCACCTAGTTTAAAATCTCCTCCAACCTTCTAACCATCCTTCCCCCCAGCACCGTTGCCCCCTCCTCATTCTGGTGCAATCCATTGCAACAAAAAAGATGGCACCTGACTGAGAAGTCCACCCAGTGTTCCAGGAACACAAACCCCTCTTTCATTCACCAGTCCAGAGGTACCGCTCCTCTGGTTGCTAGAGGGAACAGTCTCCTCCGGCATCGTCATTTCCTCACTACCATCCACTGAATCTACATCCAATCGTGCGACCTTGTTGGGGTTTGGTAGTTTAGAGATGTCATACCTCCCCCTCTTTTTCTTCCTCCTAACTGTGACCCAGCTGGTTATCTGGTCATCCTAATCTACCGGTGACCCCTCCTGCAACTCATCCACCGTTCTATGTAAGCCTTGTTCAAGACTGTGAATCTCCCTCAGATGAATGATGGTTTGCTCTAGATCAGTTACCTGGGCTTCCAGGGCAATCATTTGCACACACCTCGTGCAGATGTATTCACACTGTGACGGTTGCTCCAGGTGTGCATACATCTCGCATGACATGCACTGAGTGAGATCCTCAATCACGGCCCCTCCCATTTTTTTAAATTAAATGTTAACTCCCTCTTACCTTTAACTAAACAATACAAACTATACTACACAATACATTACTATAGCCTAGCTGTGAAGAAAAAAACCAATAATCACTACAGTACAATAGCAATTACAGAACAGTAATTGGCAATTCAAATAAATGATAGGGGAGAGAGAAAAAAGAAAAACACTTATGTACTATACAATACACAATAAATTCAAAACAATAATATAAAGTTGGTAGTATTGTACTTATCTGTGGGGGCCGTCTCCTGCAGCACCCCTGTACCTCCTCCTATCAGTGGGTTTGCTGTCCTGCTCAGTCAGCACCTCTGTCTCCTGCTGTGTCTCCTCCAGCTGCTGGGACCCTTGTGTCATCCCCTGCATCGGCTCCCGCTCTGTCCCCTCTCTGGCACCTTTACTTGTTCATGCTCCGGCTTTTGCACCGCGCTGTCCCCTCTCCGGTGGCAGCACCCACGCAGTCCCCTCTCCAGCACCTTCACTCGCCACTGCTCCGGCTCCTGCTCTGCTGTCCCCTCTCCGGTGGTGGCACCTGCTCAGTCCCCTCTCTGCCTACGGCACCAGCACCCGCTCCGTCCCTCCCTCACTGGCACCACTCACACACAGGCACACATGTGTGACCTGCCAACCACTTCTGGTTCCAGGTCCCCGCTTCCTCCTGCTCGTCTCCTCCGTCAGCATCTCAATTCCTCTGTATCCGCACTCCGCACTCTGGAATGGTCAAAGGACGTATATATGACCTGGATGTCTCTGTGGGATGATCGGGACAGTCCTATATACTAGGATATGCCTATTCTATGTTCAGAGCAGTTTGCTCACACTTAGGGCCTGATTCATAGTTTTACGGTATTGTAATACCATAAAGCTAATATGCTCATGCTGCAAAAGGTAATTGTAGTAAAAAGACGGCTTCTGCCAGCGTTTATGATTCAAGTGCTGCATCCAAAGACAGTCAAAATAGTCGCAAAGCTTGGCCATCTTAGTAAACTCCAGCTTACTCAGAAAGACTGGTAGAACAGCTCAATTACCTCAATTTAATTACCTCCAGCCCAGGTCTATGTTTTACCTAATTTTACCATCTATAAGAACTGGGGATCCTTTTAAATGACTTCTCGTCATAATAGATAGATCTGCTTCATAGATGTGATCAGCATGTTCTGCAGAAGTCTGCACAGCGCATTAGGCATCTCCAAACATGCTGCTCCCAGGGATGTCTATTTGCAAACAACATTTTGTCCCGAGTTTGCTCCATGTTTTTAAACACGTTTCGTAGGGAATTTCTGGCTTGTATTCTTTCTGTTGAAGTACTTGCGAGTTTGTTCGATGGTGTATTGATTTCTACAGTATTTGCAAATTTGTTCTTGTTTTGCAGTTCAAATTGTGATTTCTCTAACGTCCTAGTGGATGCTGGGGACTCCGTCAGGACCATGGGGAATAGCGGGCTCCGCAGGAGACAGGGCACATCTAAAAAAAGCTTTTAGGTCACATGGTGTGTACTGGCTCCTCCCCCTATGACCCTCCTCCAAGCCTCAGTTAGGTTTTTGTGCCCGTCCGAGAAGGGTGCAATCTAGGTGGCTCTCTTAAAGAGCTGTTTAGAAAAGTTTTTTTTTAGGTTTCATTCAGTGATTCCTGCTGGCAACAGGATCACTGCAACGAGGGACTTAGGGGAGAGATCTCCAACTCACCTGCGTGCAGGATGGATTGGGATCTTAGGCTACTGGACACTGAGCTCCAGAGGGAGTCGGAACACAGGTCAGCCTGGGGTTCGTCCCGGAGCCGCGCCGCCGATCCCCCTTACAGACGCTGAAGAAGACGGCAGAACGGAGGTCCGGAAACAGGCGGCAGAAGACTTCACAGTCTTCATGAAGGTAGCGCACAGCACTGCAGCTGTGCGCCATTGTTGTCACACGGCTCACTGACCTAGGGTGCAACGGAGGGTGCAGGGCGCTGCTGGGGGCGCCCTGGGCAGCAATATAAGTACCTTATTGGCAAAATAAATACATCACATATAGCCATTAAGGCTATATGTGTGTATTTTAACCCAGGCCAGTTCTTAAAAACCGGGAGAAAAAACCCGCCGAAAAAGGGGCGGAGCTTATTCTCCTCAGCACACAGCGCCATTTTCCCTCACAGAAAGGCTGAGGGGAAGGCTCCCATGCTCTCCCCTGCACTGCACTACAGAAACAGGGTTAAAACAGAGAGGGGGGGCACTGATTTGGCGATATAAATATATATTAAATGCTATAAGGGAGGAACACTTTTATAAAGGTTGTCCCTGTATAATTATAGCATTTTGGTGTGTGCTGGCAAACTCTCCCTCTGTCTCCCCAAAGGGCTAGTGGGTCCTGTCCTCTATCAGAGCATTCCCTGTGTGTGTGCTGTATGTCGGTACGTGTGTGTCGACATGTATGAGGAAAATGTTGGTGAGGAGGCGGAGCAAAATTGCCTGTAATGGTGATGTCACTCTCTAGGGAGTCGACACCGGAATGGATGGCTTACTTGTGGAAGTACGTGATCATGTCAACACGCTGCGAGCCGGTTGACGACATGAGACGACCGGCAAACAAATTAGTACCTGTCCAGGCGTCTCAGACACCGCCAGGGGCTTGTAAAAACGCCCATTTACCTCAGGGACACTGACTCCAGTGTCGACGGTGAAGAAACAAACGTATTTTCCTTTAGGGCCACACGTTACATGTTAAGGGCATGAAGGAGGTGTTACATATTTCTGATACTACAAGTACCACAAATAAGGGTATTTTGTAGGGTGGGAATAAACTACTTGTAGTTTTGCCTGAATCAGATAAATTAAATGAAGTGTGTGATGATACGTGGGGTTCCTCCGATAGAAAGTTATGGGCGGTATACCCTTTCCCGCCAGAAGTAAGGGCGAGTTGATAAACACACCTTAGGGTGGATAAGGCGCTCACACGCTTATAAAAACAAGTGGCGTTACCGTCTCCAGATACGGCCGCCCTCAAGGAGCCAGCTGATAGGAAGCTGAAAAATAGCCTAAGAAGTATATACACACATACTGGTGTTATACTACGACCAGCAATCGCCTCAGACTGGATGTGCAGCGCTGAGGGGGCTTGGTCGGATTTCCTGACTGAAAATTTTGATACCCTTGACAGGGACAAGATTTTATTGTCTATAGAGCATTTTAAGGATGCATTTCTATATATGCGTGATGCGCAGAGGGATATTTGCATTCTGGCATCAAGAGTAAATGTGATGTCCATATCTGCCAGACGAAGACACGACAGTGGTCAGGTGAGGCAGATTCCAGACGGCACATGGAAGTATTGCCGTATAAAGGGGCGGTCCATCGGACCTGGTGGCCATGGCGACAGCTGAAAAATCCACCTTTTATTCCCCGAGTCACATCTCAGCAGAAAAGGACACAGTCTTTTCAGTCTCAGTCCTTTCGTCCCCATACGGGCAGGCGGGCAAAGGCCAGTCATATCTGCCCAGGGGTAGAGGAAAGGGAAGAAGACTGCAGCAAGCAGCCCATTCCCAGGAACAGAAGCCCTTCACAGCTTCTGCCAAGTCCGCAGCATGACGCTGGGACAGTACAAGTGGACTCAGGTGCGGTAGGGGGTCATCTCAAGAGTTTCAGCACGCAGTGGGCTCACTCGCAAGGGGACTCCTGGATCCTACATGTAGTATCCCAGGTGTACATTGGAAATTCGAGACGTCTCCTCCTCACAAGTTCCGGAAGTCTGTTTTACCAACGTCTACCTCCGACAGGGAGGCAGTATTGGAAACAATTCACAGGCTGTATTCCCAGCAGGTGATAATCAAAGTACCCCTCCTACAACAAGGGAGGGGGTATTATTCCACACTATATTGTGGTACTGAAGCCAAACGGCTCGGTGAGATCTGGAATATTTGAACACTTACATACAAGCGTTCAAATCAAGATGGAGTCACTCAGAGCAGTGATAGCGAACCAGGAAGAAGGGGATGAGATGGTGTCACTGGATATCAGGGACATTTACCTACATGTCCAAATTTGCCCTTCTCACCAAGGGTACTTCAGGTTCGTGGTACAGAACTGTCACTATCAGTTCAGACGCTGCCGTTTGGATTGTCCACGGCGCCCCGGGTCTTTACCAAGGTAATGGCCGAAATGATGATTCTTCTTAAAAGAAACTTGGACGCTTTCCTGATAAGGGCAAGGTCCAGAGAACAGTTGGAGGTCGGAGTAGCACTATCTTTAATAGTTCTACGACAGCACGAGTGGATTCTAAATATTCCAAAATCGTAGCTTTTCCGAGGACACGTCTACTGTTCCTAGGGATGATTCTGGACACAGTCCAGAAAAAGGTGTTTCTCCCAGAGGAGAAAGCCAGGGAGTTATCCGAGCTAATCGGGATCCTCCTAAAACCAGGAAAAGTGTCAGTGCATCATTGCACAAGAGTCCTGGTAAAAATGGTGGCTTATTACGAAGCAATTCCATTCGGCAGATTTCACGCAAGAACTCTTCAGTGGGATCTGCTGGACAAATGGTCCGGATCGCATCTTCAGATGCATCAGCGGATAACCCTATATCCAAGGACAAGGGTGTCTCTCCTGTGGTGATTACAGAGTGCTCATCTTCTAGAGGGCCACAGATTCAGCATTCAGGATTGGATGCTGGTAACCACGGAGGCCAGCCTGAGAGGCTGGGGAGCAGTCACACAGGGAAAAAAAATTTCCAGGAAAGTGTGATCAAGTCTGGAGAATTCTCTCCACATAGATGGAGCTAAGAGCGAAATTATAAGGCTCTAAACTTAGCAAGACCTCTGCTTCAAGGTCAGCCGGTATTGATCCAGTGGGATAACATCACGGCAGTCGCCCACGTAAACAGAAAGGGCGACACAAGAAGCTGGAGGGCAGTGAAAACACTGCAAGGATTTTTCGCTAGGCGGAAAATCATGTGATAGCACTGTCAGCAGTGTTCTCTCCGGGAGTGGACGACTGGGAAGCAGACTTCCTCAGCAGGCATGACCTCCACCTGGGAGAGTGGGAACTTCATAGGGAAGTTTTTCCGCATGATTGTGAGCCATTGGCAAAGACCAAAGGTGGAAATGATGGCGTCCCGCCCGAACAAAAAACGGGACAGGTATTGCGCCAGGTCATGAGACCTTCAGGCGATAGCTGTGGATGTCCTGGTAACACCGTGGGTGTAACAGTCGGTGTATGTGTTCCCTCCTCTGCTTCTCATAACCAAGGTATTGAGAATTATAAGACATAGAGGAGTATGAACTATACTCGTGACTCCGGATTGGCCAAGAGGGACTTGGTACCCGGAACTTCAAGAGATGCTCACAGAGGACTAAGGGCCTGGGGAGCTAAGAAGGGACTTGCTTCAGCAGGTACCATGTCTATTCCAAGACTTACCGCGGCTGCGTTTGGCGGCATGGCGGTTGAATGCCGGATCCTGAAGGAAAAAGGCATTCCATAAGAGGTCATACCTACCCTGGTCAAAGCCAGGAAGGAGGTGATCGCACAACGTCATCACCACATGTGGTGAAAATATGTTGCGTGGGTGAGGCCAGGAAGGCCCCACGAAGAAAATTCAACTAGGTCGATTTCTACACTTCCTGAAAACAGGAGTGTTTTGAGCCTAAAATTGGGGTTCTTTAAGGTTTTAAGTTTCGGCCCTGTAGAATTTCTTCCGAAAAGAATTGACTTCAGTTCCTGAAGTCCAGATTGTCAAGGGAGTATTGCATATACACCCCTTTTTGTGCCTCTAGTGGCACCGTGGGATCTCAACATAGTGTTGGGATTCCTTAAAATCATATTGGTTTGAACCGCTCAAATCTGTGGATTTGAAATATATCACATGGAAAGTGAACATGCTGTTGACCAATATCTCACATGGACAGTGACCATGCTGTTGGTCCTGGCCTCGGCCAGGCGTTTGTCAGAATGGGCGGCTTTGTCTTGCAAAAGCCCATATTTAATTTTCCATTCGGACAGGGCAGAACTGGGACTCGTCTCCAGTTTTCTTCCTAAGGGGGTGTCAGGTTTTTCACCTGAAACAACCTATTATGGTGCCTGCGGCTTCTAGGGACTTGGAGGACTCCAAGTTACTAGACGTTGTCAGGACCCTAAAAATATATATATATATATATATATATATATATATATATATATATATAGTTTAGGACGGCTGGAGTCAGAAAGTCTGACTTGCTGTTTATATTGTATGGCACCCAACAAGATGGGTGCTCCTGCGTCTAAACAGACGATTGCACGTTGGATCTGTAGCACAATCCAACTTGCACATTCTGTGGCAGGCGTGCCACAGCCTAAATCTGTAAAGGCCCACTCCACTAGGAAAGTGGGCGCATCTTGGGCGGCTGCCCAAGGGGTCTCGGCATTACAACTTTGCCGAGCAGCTACGTGGTCAGGGGAGAACACGTTTGTAAAATTTTACAAATTTGATACTCTGGCTAAGGAGGACCTGGAGTTCTCTCATTCGGTGCTGCAGAGTCATCCGCACTCTCCCGCCCGTTTGGGAGCTTTGGTATAATCCCCATGGTCCTGACGGAGTCCCCAGCATCCACTAGGACGTTAGAGAAAATAAGAATTTACTTACCGATAATTCTATTTCTCGTAGTCCGTAGTGGATGCTGGGCGCCCATCCCAAGTGCGGTTTGTCTGCAATGCTTGTACATAGTTATTGTTACAAAAATCGGGTTATTCTTGTTGTGAGCCATCTTTTCAGAGGCTACTTCGTTTTGTTATCATACTGTTAACTGGGTTCAGATCACAAGTGGTACGGTGTGATTGGTGTGGCTGGTATGAGTCTTACCCGGGATTCAAGATCCTTCCTTATTGTGTACGCTCGTCCGGGCACAGTACCTAACTGAGGCTTGGAGGAGGGTCATAGGGGGAGGAGCCAGTACACACCATGTGACCTAAAAGCTTTTTTTAGATGTGCCCTGTCTCCTGCGGAGCCCGCTATTCCCCATGGTCCTGACGGAGTCCCCAGCATCCACTACGGACTACGAGAAATAGAATTATCGGTAAGTAAATTCTTATTTTTATGCCTGTGATTGTCTTTAGTAAATCACCTAGTTTGAATAAAAGGCTAAATATGCCCTGGAATGCAATCTCGGGCAAACACGAATCTTAGTAAATTTACCCCTAATTACATAATCGAATATTCTTGATCAAAACAGACACAGTGCTATACCGTTGGATCTTTACGCACAAATAAAAAGAATTGTGATATTGGTGAGTGTCCCAAACTTGTTTGTTTATAGGGTTGATATACAGTAGCTGCTAGTGTTTAGTGCAAATTTTCTAAATAGCTGCTTTGATACTATAACAGCCCTGTTCTGCAACAGGAAGCATTTAGCATCTCGTCTGTTGGGATGCCAGTAGTCATGTGACTGATGCCGGAATCCTGACACCACTCAGGACACCGGTGCCAATCATCAATAACTGACATCCAAAAGGAGATTATCGGGGTACGGCCTAGAGCCCAGGAGGAGGAGGTGGGCTTAGGGTTAGGCACTATACCTGAGCATTAGCCGTTGCCACCACCCCCTGAGAGTAGGGTAGGGGATGGGGGGGTAGAACTATTTAACCCCTCTGATGTCAGGATCTTCAGTGTCAGAAAGCCGTGGTCGGTCATGTGACCATCGGCAACCCAACCATAGGGATATATTATGTATTCCTCTGCAACAAATTCAGTGGGTTTTAAAATTGATCTGTATGTTGAAAAAACATAACATTTTAAAATCACCTAAAAATTGTGTTGTCTCTAAAAAAATGTTTGTAACATAATAAAACTATGCTCTTGTCTGTAGTTGCACAGGTCTCAATATATATTTTTATACATACTATACATATGTACACATATGTTTACATTTTTATATATTTTGCTATATTTTACAGGTATTTTTCATTTAAAAGTACCAGAGAGTTCTCCAGTTGGATCACCAATTGGTAGGATCCGGGCTGTAGACCCTGACTTTGGAAGAAATGCAGAAATTGAGTATAATATTGTTCCAGGAGATGGTGGAAATCTTTTTGACATCAGAACAGACAATGATACACAGGAAGGAATACTGATCCTTAAAAAGGTATTTATATAAACCAAGTGGTGAAATCATAGCATGAGTCTGACTATAACCCATCACATATATATTGTTTGCTTTTGTGACGTAGACACCCACTAAGAAGGTATTTTTCTAAATTAAACCCACAAAGGGGTTAAAAGAGATGATTATTGGGAATTCCCTCCTCACAGAGGTGAGTTAAGACAGACCACTCTGCCGGGGCTATAAAGAATGCATGGTGCCATTGATACCAATTTGCAGAGGGGGGAGGAAAACAATGCTCAGTTCCTGGACTTCCTTGCCAGTGGCAGTTGCAAAGCAGTCCATTATATAAGTACTGTAGGGGAGCCACATCAACCGCCACCACTGAACACTGTCAAACATCACTGGGTGTGGCTCCCCTATTTGAATACTGGACTGATCTGCAACTGCCACTGGCAAGGAAGTCCAACCTTATGGTTCAGGATATTTTGTGATGAGTCAGTGGTATTTGTCTTTTATATATATACTTTGGTGATGCTGGGTTCTTTGTTTGTATTTATATATATATATATATAGATATCAGACATAAGTACTGCACTTAAGTACTTAATCAACCTATTTCCAGTTGGAAGAGGATAGTGTCTCAATTATCAGAGATTAACCTGTCACTTGAACTAAACATTGCTGAACCTCTCAGATAGCATTAGGAGGAAAGGAGAGATAGATATTTACACTCTTACAGGAATTAAAGGAAAGCTTGATAATCAGCAACTGCTTATCTGCTGTGGGAGCTGTTGGTTCCCTTTACACAGCAGATAAGGAGTTGCTGACTATCAAGTGTGCTGACTACACTTACTGGAAATAGGTTGGTTAAGTACTTATTTCTAAAATCTATATATATAAAAGGCAAATACCACTGATTCATCACAAAATCTCCTGAACCATAAGGCTTGACTTCCTTGCCAAAGGCTGTTGTAGATCAGTCCATTATTCAAATAGGGGAGCTACACCCAGCAATGTTTGACAGTGTTTAGGGGTGGCAGTTGATGTGGCTCCCCTACTTGAATAATGGACTGCTCTGCCACTGCCACTGGCAAGGAAGTCAAGGAACAGAGCATTTTGTCCTCCCCGCTCCGTGACTTGTTATCACTGGCACCATGCATTCTTTATAGCCTCGGACGGGTGGACTGTCTAAACTCTCCTCTGTGAGGGGGGAATTCGCAATAATCATCTCATCCCTTTTAACACACATATCTCTTACCTACAGCCACTGACTGTTGTAGATAGGGAGGAGAGAGAGTAAATACAATATTGCTGAGATCCCCCCTTCCCCACACACACACACACAGATACACACAGCAAAATGGCGTGATTCACAGGTATTTCTGGAGGGCCTGGCCAATATGACACAACTATAATGAAATTGTGTCATATTGGCTCCGCTATTCCCCCATTCACTTTTGAATCATGGCAATTTTCCTGCTAGTGGCAGGGATTGGTAATATCATGCCCCCGGTCTCTCTCCTCTGTCAGGGGGGCTTCTGGGTACTGCACTAGTGGTTAGCCAACAATTCATTTTCAAAGCAAAGAGCAGAAATGCATATTTTTTATACTGCATAGTAAACTGTGGTTTACTAAAAAACTTTTGTTTACTAATATAATAATAATAATAATAATAATATTATATGCCAGCAACTATAAAGGATAAATATCAGATTCAAACAAATCCTTGAATACATAGTTTGATAAATGGTCTAGGAATCTATAGTACATGAAAAGACTAGTTTAAATTGTCAAAGCTATTCAAATTTTTATCAGTTTTCACAGTTACTTTTGTAGCAACACTCCCACATCTCACACTGAATTTATCATAGTTTATACAAATACTGTATTATTATATAATCTCAATATCTATTTTTTATTTATATTGCTAAATAAGGAGTCTACAACACATTTCTTCCTGATATTTATAGTTCTATAGGAAGAGTATTTTTATATCCTTCCTTTTTTTATTGCTACAAACGGCACATGTGAAAATGGATATCAGCAAAATGTTCCTTGAGTTAGGAAAAATGTGAAGCTCACTTACTCTCTCACTGATGTTGTAAAGGCCCTATAAGACATGTCAGTTTGACATTCATGCTGTGGAGAGATAACTGCAGAAATCTACTTTCTGACCGGTCCTCAATGGCCATATTCAGTAATTAAAATAATACAGTATGTTCATACAGAGATTAAATTCTGTATTTGTTTCACTTCAAAACACCAGCATATTAAAAATCATTCCCCTATTACTCCATAATGACTAATAACAATCTACAGTATTTGCAGCCCTTCCTCATTAAGATTTTTTTTTTTACATACAAATATTATATATTTGGCACTTATCAAAATGGCTTAATATACTGTACACAGTATACCTAGTTCATGATGTTTTATTTGTTGTACAGTAACTAGGTTTTTCGTATGTACTTTATTCTATGCACCTGCTGCATACACCTAAGAAAGATATCCATTTGTTGGGCAACATCACTAAACCTGAGAAAGCAGCCTGTCATTGTCTATGTCACTGATTCCCAGTGGACTGATTCTCCTGAATACTGGTTAAAACCACAGTACATGTATCTTACTGTGTGTAGACTAGACATCAAACTGCAAATGTAGGGTAAAGCTGCAGTATAAGAGTCATTGAGTACAATGACCTTCTATACTAAAATATACCCCTGAAAATGTTAATATATTTCGTTTTATACATATTGTTTTACAGTATATCTAGTTAGCAGCATCATTGCTTCTGATTTGCAAAAATGAAATTAGCTGAAGGTATTTCCCTGTATAACCACTAGATGTCACTTTTGGATAAGAATGACTTGATTTGTTTCTAAAATTTTAGTTTTCATTGCATTCTACAGTAAAATTGTTTCACTTAAAAAACATTTTTTTTTTTTTTTTAATGTTCACCGTTAAGAGTAGGCATTACATTAAAGGAACCTGGATGGATACTGTATTTGTCAACCAAACACTTTTTTATAATTTACATACACACTAAAGTACACTTGTAGTCTTAAGGATTGTTTTCAGCTTCAAGAAATTGGTTACCCAACCCTTATAATATATCTGTTATAAAACATCCGTTATGTTGTTCTTAAATATTTGTACTCTATATATACGTAAAATATTCTTATGAAATATTTTTTGTGTTTAAGCCACTAGATTTTGAAACAAAAAAAGCCTACACATTTAAAGTAGAAGCCTCCAATGTTTACCTGGATCATCATTTCAACTCAGTGGGACCATTTAAAGACACTGCTACTGTAAAAATAAATGTTTTAGATGTTGATGAGCCTCCTGTCTTCAGCAAGCCTTTCTACACAATGGAAGTATATGAGGACACACCTGTTGGCACGATCATAGGAGCTGTCACAGCACAAGATTTAGACATAGGATCCAGTCCTGTTAGGTATAGTATTTATTTACCATTACTTTATTACTCTTGATTATTTATTTTGTTCCATTATGCAACACGTTACTATGGTACTCCTGTGTTAAATTTACACATACTGTACTTCAAGGTTTCATATACTAGAAAAGTATATTACTGTAGTCCATGATCATACCTGACATCAGATAAATGTCATATGTGATGCTGCAGCTACTGTACCAGCATAAATAGCCTGAAATTGTGAATGATGCAGTGGGTTAGGTCAGAGGAATCTGAACCTTGGCAGACCACACTCGTGCAAGCAAGTGGTGCAAAATCCATGTTTTTGTGTGCGCAAGGAAAATACTGCCTACTTTTACCTGTAGCATACTAAATTCTGTCCACTTCGTCTTCTCACTACAAATAGATGTGAGCAGCATGTGTTTCCCCCACCTCTGAATTTGTCCGCATATCTTACATTTATTTCCCCAGGAAGAACAATATAGCTTTGCCAAGGTGCAAAATTTCACTTTCCAAATGTATTCACTCCTAAAACAAAATGACCCCCTTACTGCTTAAGCGCTAACAGCTTCATTTTTGTTATGATATGCTTTGAAGGGGTTTTCTATATTATTCTACCAGTGATCATGTCAAAATTCATTTATTGTCGACATGGTAATAATTGACAAACATGTCAACATATTCAGCACATCAAAATCTCATCTTTAATGTATCCATAACCTTAACATTAATTAACCTAAACCTAATATGTTGACAACATAACTGTCAACATTCTGGTGTCGACACAAATTACAACATAGTGTAATGAGAAACAACTGAGTGCATGAACTAGATGAACTTTCATTTACATTACACATACTGTATGAGCAGCTCAATTTCCTATGCAGTCTTTCTACAGTATGCCTTACATCACCCACAAGCTACTGAAGGTAATGTGTGACTAGGAATATATTGGGTAGGATTCTTTCTGTTAAAGCCAACATAGACATACAGTTGGATCCGGTTAGGATCCCGGCATTGGGTAAATAGCTTAAATTATCCCTTGAACTGAATCACACTAATTGAAATTATGTAACAATTTGTTACAGCAATGTATTTCTTTAGATACTGTAATTAAAAACAAAGTTCACTTGACCTCATTCCCCAATGACACAGAAACTGTATTCTGCACTCTCATTTTATAGTTTAGAAATAAATAGCCATGGGAGTTTACTGAAAAGATACAAAAGGTTACGACAAAAAACATTTTTGTTATTGTTCAGTGGAGTAAACCGTTATTTTGATTTTTTTTAAAGTACAATTATATTGGTTTTAGCAGATTGATAGTAAAGAAGATTACTCACGAATAGAACATTTAATGCTAAGGAAGGTGTCACGTATAAGAACATAAAAAATGACAAAGGGTGTAATACAGAGATGTACGCAAACCAAAAAGTCTGTGCAAGCACAGGATCCAGGGTCGGCTAGAGATAGAGATAGTCCACCAAATTTCTGAAGCAGCCCTTAATGGGGGTCTGTTGAAGGGGCAGGGTCTGATGGCTTATAAGGGGCTTCTAGGCTTTCTTAAACCACTTAGCAGCTCCCTTACCAATCCCTCCCCCTACTACATGACCTCATCCACCACTGAGCATTGCTGTGATCCCCATATAATATAGAGAACATTACAGTGACTTGCATATTATGAAGAGAGATTCACAGTGACTGCCAGATAATATAGAGTATTAAAGTAACCACCAGATAATGTGCATAGCATCACAGTGATTGCCATACAACACAAAGAGTATCAGTGACCACAATATAATACAGATACTGTATAATACAGACAGATATATATATATATATATACTGTATATATACAAACAAACAAACAAACAAACAAACAGAGTTTGTGTATACAGATGGAGCCATCTTTATCTTGACCTTTAATAGGATTAATTGAGTCAGGGCAGTCAGACTTAATCCCCTGCTGTAATGACTTAATCCCCTGATGTATTGATATCTCTGTATTGTATTGCAGCTGAGAACAACAGATGAAGGGCTTATGATAATAAACCATGGAGTGCCAAGACGCAGCAGAGAAACCAAGATAAATGTGGCTCCATCTGTATGTATGTATATATATATATATATATATATATATATATATATATATCTATCCAGAAGGGCACCACTCACATAAACAAGTGTATGTAGCCTGGAGCCCTCAGTAGAATTCTCCCAACAGGACCTCCAATATATAATCACATTCACTGCTGCACTCAGTATAACATCAAGTCCGGAAGCAGCTTTAAAGCAATGTATTGATATTTATTACATCATAATCAGGCACATAGCAGATAAAGTACAAACATTTTTCACCTTATATGCCATCACCCCTGTGTCTCTGCCGACCTCTGGATCAGGGAGGCATGCCCACTAAAGATGACCTCACCTGTGACAACAGCCAAACAGCATTTAAAAATTAGGCAAATCAAGAATATTATAGCAACAAAATATAACATGATCTAAACACAAATGTACATGTTCATTGGTAATATAGATATCACATTATATACTTCCAGACAGATGCACTGTATCAAAAACATCACACATATTAAATTTATATGACAATAAATGTATAAAAAAAGAAGACGCAGAGGAAATGCATCAACTAAAAATCTGCATAGCCTATAATTACTGACTTATAAAAAAAGATATATAGTGCAATCACTTATAAAAAATACATACCTCTAGTGCATGACAAGAAGAGGAGACAGAAGACGGCTACCTAGTGCAACGTGTATAATGGGCTACCTGCTGCAACGTGAATAATGGGCTACCTGGTGCAACGTGAATAATGGGCTACCTGGTGCAATGTGTGTAATGGGCTACCTGCTGCAACATGTATAATGGGCTACCTGGTGCAATGTGTATAACAGGCTACCTGCTGCAATATGTATAAGGGGCTACCTGCTGCATTGCATATAATGGGCTACCTGCTGCATTGTGTATAAGGGGCTACCTGGTGTAACTTGTATAATGGGCTACCTGGTTCAATGTATATAATGGGGAACCTGCTGCAACCTGTATAAGGGGCTACCAGGTGCAATATGTATAATGGGCTACCTGGTGCAAGTGTATAATGGGCTACCTGGTGCAACGTGCATAATGGACTACCTGGTGCAACATGTATAATGGGCTAACTGGTGCAACGTGTATAATGGGCTACCTGGTGCAATGTATACAAGGGGCTATCTGGTGCAATGTGTATAAGGGGCTACTTGGCGCAATGTGTATAACAAGCTTAACCTGGCGCAATATGTATAAGAGGATCGACCTGGTGCAATGTGTATAAGAGGTACCTGGTGCAATGTTTATACAGCAGTCCCCGCTCCCCATCAGCAGTGGCACAGCACGGCATTCTCCCCTCCCTCCACCACATCAGAGCAGCAGTGGATGGAGGACGGATGGAAAGGCAGGTCGGGAGGAATGGCTGTAGAGGCACCGAGCACCTGAGCAAAGGTACAGCTGGTGAGATACAGTATTAAATTTTTTTTTGGCTTTACTGCAGCTGATATAATTGTGCTTGGGGGGGCGGCCAATATCATTGTGCCTAGGGCGGCCTGACCCCTAAATCTGGCTCTGCTGGTGGCCTAATCCACCCTTGACATGACCTCTACTTCACATGTGCAGATTTATGTCTGTGACTTCGTTCACGGTGCCCCTTAAGCAACAGCCTGATTGACGGGTTGTAGCCATTTGGGGTTGGATAATGGGTGGCCATAGCCAATGTTCTAGATAACAGGAGCATATCAGCCCTGTTTACTGTTCACTGGGCATGCCGAAGCGCTTTGTCCTTGCACACAGCTTCATTGGCCCCAGTTGCATGAAAACTCCACTCCGAGGATGAACAAAGTTCACAGAGATGATCCAATGCTGCTTCTTTGGAAGCCACAGTGGATCACAGAAGATGGCAGGAGGAATATCTGTATACAAGATGCCTCCTGTGGTCTTATCATATTTTAGCACAGCTGCTGCGTACAAGCTGTGCTAAAACATCCTTCTCTGAATCTGTTACAAAATTCATAAATGCTGAGTGGCTATCATAATGAAAGGTGTAAGTGAGGGATTATGGTCCTACTTACACATGGAAATACTGTATGTAAGCTTTGAGTATGTTGTATAAAATGTTTCACTTGCCATTTGGTTTGTTGCTTGTGTTTGACAACAGACAATCTCTGTATACTTTATCTTATTATCACTGAGATGTTGCAAATGTTGCACTTGGTGGCTGTAAAAGTGTGTGGTTCAAGTGCTCCCTTATGACTCCAACCTAAGGGTTAATGAATTACAGACGACTATGGTATTGTCACAGTAAAATGCAAAACTTGTGCATAGGCGAGGGACATGAGATCTCAGACTATCTTTTCAAACTTAAAAGATATCATGTAAAATATCCCCATAAATGATTTGCAGAATTTAACTCCACAGTGCAAATTTATTTGCGTGAATGTCTTTTTCTCTGCCTAGCTAATGCACATGTACAAGGCTACTATACACACTGTTTTACAACTATAGTGCTCCCATGTAGCTATTTGTGCAGTTTACCTGTCACTAATATAGTATGCCGGTGCTTGCACTGTAGTTTTATAAGCTTCATGGTGCTCTGGCAGCCATTGGTATGCTGGGTACTTTAGTACAGCATTACTTAATAATTTTTGTCTAATATCCTATTACCCATGGCTTAAGGGCAGTTTTATGGTTAGTTATCCTGGAATGCTGATTTATCTAGGGAAATCCACTCTTGGGGCTGGTTTAAATTAGTGACAGGGAAAGCACAGCCTGTGTGTCTTCCTGTTGTAGTGTCACCATCTCAGCCTGGCATAGGCTAGTGCTGAATGCCAATTTGCCAGTTGATGCATTCTAATGGCCAGCTACTTTAGAGATACCTAGATAGGGCTAAAGTATATTATGGAGGGAACACTATTATTTGTTCAATTAATTTTTCATTAACTAAAGATACATAATGATGGCCATCCATGGAACATGTCTTTCTATATGAGTACTGCAACAGATACACTTTCAAAAGATGTATGTAGAAATGCAGCCTTCTCTAGCTAGGTAACACCTCTAGAGGGGCATGTATACCCTTCTCCTTGTAAGGAAAATTGTATTATTCTGGAGCACTGGATAATATTGTCTGGTTACCACAGGTGATCACAGTCGATTCCTGCAGTGAAGCAGCTTTATTTGAAATAGAAAACTCCCTTCTTTCAAAATTGGGAGCTGCCACAAGTGCCATTATGGGTGTGATAGGGTAAATTCAGTGTCATCTTCCCACACATGGCAAACACTTAGTTTTAGTAATATTGTCTGGTGATCATAATAGTATGCATGATGATGTCACTCTACCATGACCTACTCCAAGATTGCTTACAAGAGTGTGACTATTACCAGTTTTAATGTATTCAGAGATAAAGAGTCCTACAATACATGTTATCTGGCTTGAAGAGGTTAACTTAAAATTACACTTCTTTTATTGTAAACTCTGACATAACGATGACATGGTCCAAGTGTCAACATTGTGAATGTCGACAGCTTCTGTATGTCAACATATGAGTTTAGAGTTAGAGTTAGGCTGCAATTAGGGTTAGGATTAGGTTTAGGTTTAGCTTTACATTGAAAAAAAAACATTCTGGCAATGTTGACATTACAGTACGTCAGTATCAACATTTCAAATGTCAACATGTTAAATATAAACATTCTGAGAGTAAACATTCCAAACATGTTGGCATTATTATGTTGACATTCTAAATGCAACATTCTGAATGTCGACAATAAATGCCACAGCCATAATTTAGGCCCTTTTAGCTTTTTCCTCAAGAAGTTAATAGAATATTTAAGAGCTATATATTACAAATAATTATTTTGTCAACTAAGAGATAAGATTTTTTTTAAAACACTTTTTGATTAAATATCTTCTGCATTATTTATATGTGTATTAGACATACAGTATAAGGCAAAATAAAATCCCTAGTTATTAAAAGGCAATTAATATATGTATTAATGCCAACTAGGAGTGTTCGGCATTAAATATTATTATCCTTTTAAATCCTGTGGCCAGAACCAATGAAAATATACCATAAGGTATAAATTATTAAACATATACTGTGAACAAACTGTGTTTTCCAAATATTATCTTAGGCAGACTTAATAATTACTTGTTTTGGGGATGCAAATAGAGTTTTCATGCTCTTATCTGTCCATATTAACTTCAGCGGGTCTAAAAATATCTATGTAGACCTAGCCTAGAGACTGAGGTTAATTCACTTGAAATGGCTGTCTGGATATCACAAATTATGTTAAGATTACTGTATGTTAAACTAATTTTTTCATCTTACAACTTAGGTCTAATTACTAATTAAATGATAATAGCTATTTAACTATGTAATATGTCTCCACAACAGTTTTAATCTAAGAACTGTGTAGTGAATGACTAAAACAAAATCAACTAACTTTTTATTTCAGAAATCTATAATAAACAACAAGTACAGTAAATAGAGTTAACCGGATGAATGAATACATGAAATATTTAGCATCAAAGATAAGAAAAATGTAAACTGTGTTGCATCATAACACATAGCTCACACCTGGATTCAATTATGACTCTTAATTATGACTGCTTCACAGTAATGGTCACCTACAGAGAACCTTTTAATTAAAGTTTAAAATAAATCTATATTTAAATGTTAGCTGGGAAAATGACAGAGTAGATTCACATAAGAAGTTAGAATAAAAATAGAGTAAAAAAAATTAACTGTAGCTAGAAAGTAAAAATATGGTTAAAAGAGGCATAGGGGCATTCTCATGTAGACTAAGTTCAGTGAGTGCGTGCAAACAGAATCATTGGTTGAGCAGTGCTTTGCATGGGGGAAAGTGTACCTGCTTTCAGATTGTACCAAGGATAGGGCTTTGGTAGTGTAGATTGCTGTGTAGCCAAACATATGGTTAGGGATAGTAGGGTCAGAAATGTTTACTTCTCTGCATATGGGTGAATTTATGCATCTAATTCCATACATTCTAATTTGAGAACAATTATGACAACTTGAGTTCAACTCTGCATCTGCCCCCATTATAGTTACAGCAAGTAATATTATTTACTAAATCTGAATGATATCTACTGTATATACTGTATTAGACTCAAAGTACAGTAAGATACAGTAGTTTCTAGCAAGTGTTACTATAAGCTCATTTACTTAAGGTAAACAAATTGTAATTGGGCTGGTGCATATGCACCCAAATTAACAAGCTGAGCAGCTTCTAGGGACTACATCGGCTGCAACTCCTCAAAGCTAATAAGGGCTGCTGTGATAGAAAGGGTGTTTCTTCCCATGGGAAATGCTCTCTGTAACTGCAGACCAGTCAAGGGGGACAAAACATCTTCCCCTGGGACTACTTGTCCTTCATGTGATTATCAGGGAACATTTAAAGATTTGAAGGTTTTCTGATCAAGTATACAGTGGTAGGAAATAAAAGAAGTTCAGTAAGTAGCCACAAATTAGATGTCTTTTAGGTGGGATTGAGTGGTGGTTACCAGAGACAAGGTGAGGTGCAGTCTAGAGTCAGCTCTAAAGATAATTCTTGCTGTGACTTGCAAAAAGGATTGAATTGGGGATTAATGTGTGAGGTTGTGGTGAATTTCCCATTAGGCATGTGAGGCACGTGCCTAGGGGCTGCACTTGTTTGGGGGCAGCAGTTGGATGCTTGTGTTGGTACTGTCTGCCAAAAAAGTACCAGTAACTGCAAAATATTTCCACTGTACTGTACCATATGCCATCTTGAATGGGTTGTAAACAGATAGGACATGCACATACTGCCCCTGTAAGCTGTCCTACTTAGTAAATATGCATATATAATAAAAAATGAAAAATTTCATTATAGTTTTTCTTTATTATTCTAACAAATTGGCTATCAAGAAATGAGGGCTTATAAACAATCAATAAAACTTATAACATTAGGCAGGCATGGGGCGGCTGTTACTGTTGTGCCTAGGGGCGGGCTCACCCCTAAATCCGCCCCTGGTGTGAGGGGATTGCCATATAAGAGAATGTTGCATAAAGATGACTAGACAAGGGAATTTTGGTAGTTGGATAATCCTGGGATAAAACATTTAACTTTATAGGAAAAAAGGGCTTTTTTATGTTTAAATCGTACCTAAATCTTATCACTCCTAATGCAGAGTTTATCTTCAGACCTACAAAAGTCATTGCCTCCCCTCAAATCTTCCAAACCCTCAATAATTTCCTCAGTCTCCCAAAATCATTGCCTAGGTGTATTCACTATTTTCCACCTATTTCTTTCTCACATCCTATTCTTTAATACACTTAAAAAATAATATAAGTCTCTAAAAAATAAAATAATTTTGCATTATGACTTATGCACTATGTATTTTAAAAACAAATAATTTGTAATGTTTATGTGCCGAGTATAGAGTTTAATAAAGCATTATTTATTGAAACTGGAATGACTTGGCTCGATCTACTGTATGCTCTTTCACTGCACAACCTCTTTCCCACTCCTGTACCAGGTTAATGAGACAGGGAAACTAAATGAAGGGGCATAATACAGGTAAATATTAATCCAGCTCTCAAGACAATTCAGGTCAATTTTAGATACTTAAAATTAGAGATGTGCTGTTTAGGTTTTAAATAATCTGAACCCACCCAAATGTAGGTGATCTGAGTTGAAACAAGTCCCAGTTTCGGATCTTGTTTTAGTGTCTGATCTTGGATTTTAATCCAAATTTCTTGTTTTGGATAGGAAATTTTTAAGGTGCCATATCGCTTGGCAAAAATGACTAGAAATGACTGGAAATTTATGTTATTGATGTTATTAATACTAGAGGGACAAAAAAAGTTCCAAATAACTTGATTTTAGCAATTTAAATAAAAAAAAAATCCAGATCCAGTCTGAAGCAAAACACTGGAGGTTGGTTTTGCCAAAACTGAAAAACTAAAACAAAACAATTAGGGTGTTTTGGAATAACCAAAACATGAGGGTCCGCTTACAACTCTACTTAAAATATGTTGTTTTCTACACACTCTCCCATTTGGAGGGAGCAAAGAAAAAGGATAATTTATACTTATTTTGAATTTTTCGTTAATTTATTTGAATACATTTTTAAATAATCAGTAGACTCTCTAGCAAAAACAATCTTGCAGGCTCACTGGCTGCCTTCATAGTTCCCTTCTGTAGTCCTGATAGCTAAAATGTTAATTTTCTCTTAAAAAAATACTCAATGCTATTCCGCTCTATGGGGGTCATTCCGAGTTGATCGCTTGCTAGCTAGTTTTAGCAGCCGTGCAAATGCTATGCTGCCGCCCACTGGAAGTGTATTTTAGCTTAGCAGATGTGCGAACGTTTTTATCACAGAGCGCCTGCAAAAAATATTTGTGTAGTTTCAGAGTAGCTCAAAACCTACCCAGTGCTTGCGATCACTTCAGACCATTCAGTTCCGGATTTGACATCACAAACATGCCCTGCGTTCGCCCAGCCACGCCTGCATTTTTCCTAGCACACCTGTGTTTTTCCAAACACTCCCTGAAAACGGTCAGTTGCCACCCACAAATGCTCACTTCATGTTAATCACTCTGCGGCAGCCAGTGCAACTGAAATGCATCGCTAGACCCTGTGTAAAACGACATCGGTCGTTGTACTCGTACGTCGCTTGTGCGCATTTCGCAGAAAACGCATGTGCAGAACTGCCATTTTTTGCATGATCGCTGCACAGCGAACAAATGCAGCTAGCGATCAACTCAGAATGACCCCCCATGAGCTAACAAAAATACTGCAGTTATTTGCTGTACAAATGGAATTATGTTACATTTTTAGACAGCTAAAGTGGATAATATCAGTCTTGTATTTATCCCAGATGGTAGTGTGGTATGGGAAAGGGGTTTGCTCTGTTTTTGTACTCATGTGAAGCCTCAGGTTCATGTAACTTTATTATTATTAATTATTATACACCTGTCTGATTTGTGGATAATTGTACAGTTTTAAAAACATATATCCATACATGTTTATCTAAAAAACATTATTCTTACAAAATTATTTAGTACAAATCGATTGAAAAATATTTTATTTTTTATTCCAACAGTCATTTACATATGTTTTCTACTCATTTTATTTAAAAATAGCATTTTCCAAAACATTGTTTATGAATTCACCGGCATCTGTCACAGTACTCTTCATAAACTCAGTTGATCTCCACAAAACAGTCATCTAAAGACATTTGAGATTTAGGTAAATTATTTGCTACTACTAACCACACATACTGTACTGTAGCTCAAAGAAATAATGAATTAAATGTCATATAATAAAATATTACCTTGAAAATAAGATCAATGATGTAATCACCGATACTATATAAATGGGGAGTGTAGCACTCAAACATTTATATTTCAATGTTTAACATTATGTTTTTTCATTTATTTGTTTTATAAACATAGGTACTCTATTGATGCAAGAAGTGATATGGACAACAATTTTTCTGTTGATGCTATCGAGGGAACTATTGCAACAAATGAGCTGCTGGATCGAGAGAGCAATGCACAATTTAATATTTCAATAATTGCAAGTAAAATCAGTAAGTATTCTAACAACAATTCTAGACAACAGATAGTTATAAGTGTGTGTTTAACACTGAACATTTTAATAAGAGAACTTTTTCAAATTATTAACATAATAATAGACAGTGAACATATAAAAAGAAAAAATATCTAGATTTCTCATGTAATATAGTAGTTAAAAGCTCTTCCAAAGACATAACACATGTCTCTTCAAAGAATACAAATCAAAATATCATGTCATGAGTGCACATTTTGTACCAAAAACACGAAGATAAGAACACTAAGAACAGCCTGCTCAATACCAACAGCAAAATAGATATATATATGGTAAAACAAATTTGGGTCTATTTATTTAATGATAAAATATCTTAACTCCAGCTTTAACTATCTATGACTGGTTAACCATATGTTATTTCTGACAATAGACATAGACATATAAAGAAAATGTTCAGGCTCGTCCTGGAGAAAACTTCCCCTTAGAGAAGCATATTTAGCAAGAATTTTGGAGTTTCTGTACATGTTCCGCAACAATACTCTGTGGTGTTGCTGTCTCAGAATGTCTGTAGCAAGGGTAATTGACAAAAAATGCTATACATATTTATTAAATAAAGCATTTTCAAAAAGGTTTACATTTTTTTTTACAATTTTAAATTATTTTTTAATTTCTTGTTCGAACTGTGCAAGTGTGAGCCAGGAAAACTGGTTCATGGAGGTCATTCCGAGTTGATCGCTCGCTATCTAGTTTTAGCAGCCATACAAACGCTATGCCGCCGCCCACAGGGGAGTGTATTTTAGCTTAGCAGAAGTGCGAACGCATGTGCAGCCGAGCTCTGCTAAAAAAGTTTGTGCAGTTTCAGAGTAGCTCTGAACCTACTCAGCTCTTGCGATCACTTCAGCCTATTCGTGTCCGGATTTGACGTCATACACCAGCCCAGCGAACGTCCAGCCACGCCTGTGTTTTTTCTGACACGCCTGCATTTTTGCAAACACTCCCTGAAAACGGTCAGTTGACACCCAGAAACGTACCCTTCCTGTCAATCTTTTTGCGGCTGTCAGTGTGACTGAAAACTTCGCAAGAACCTGTGCACAACCACAACAGGCTTTGTACCCGTACGACACGTGTGTGCATTGCAGCCCATATACATGTGCAGAAATGTCGATTTTTAGACTGATCGCTGCGCTGCAAAAAACAGCAGCTAGCAATCAACTCGGAATGACCCCCGATGTACTGTACATTATGTGCAGAAGCTTCAAAAATGTACTGGCAAAAAGGTAAGGGTTAGCCAACTGCTACCAGCCAGTTTCAACAGCCAGTGAAGTATTGCTCAACTGATTTGGCAGAATTTTCTTCTCAAATAGTAGCAGTAACTGCTATAATATGCAATCAAAAAACAGATTTAGGCAATGTCTCTTAGATAACACGATTGCCTTTGCTACTGCCCCGAACAGCAGGAATACGCTTCGTCCATCCCTCTAATACTAGCCAGGATGCTCTCTCACCATCCATCCACTGTGCTGCACACATGGACAGGCAGTAGAAGCTGCTTGACTCCTGGTTTTAGACTATTCTTATTACCCCTGCTGTACCTTACACATACCCATATCTGCTACTATATGCCCTTGACTGACAGCCTATGTGGATTGAAGTGTTTCAATGCTGAACAGATATACTGGCTCCTATTTTTCTATTTCAGATAGAATGTTTGCTATCCTGCAAGTATATAGTCAGTAGCATATTAGGGAATACACTTTTACACTCTACACTCATTAATGTGACTATATTGTAAGCAGTGTTGCTATCCCTTGCCATGCCATTGTTTTCTCTCCATAGGATATAATCTGTCTAAACCCCAGTTTAGAGAGTTATGCACTAATACATATTGGGGGTCATTCCGAGTTGATCGCTCGTTAGCTGTTGAAGGATGTAGTTACCATCCTGGTGGTCAGGATCCCGGCAGTCAGCATACCTATGCCAGGATCCCGACCACCAGAATGCCGACAGGAGGCCGAGGGCTATTTCTACTCATGGGTGTCCATGACACCCATAGAGTGGGAATAGAACCTGTGGCAAATTCAGCGAGCCACTGAGCCCGCAAGGGTCTTTGTTGCAATCACCCTCCTGATGGCATTAAGGTGGCTGGGATCCTGGTGTCGGTATGCTGACCGCCGGGATCCCAGCCGCCGGTCAGTCGTACCCAATGTGAGAAAGAAGGTGACATGGAGAGGCAGTGGATGATGGAGAGAATGACATAGGCAGTAGGAAACAGGGAGATGGTGCGGGTGACAGGGAGAGGGTTACATGTATAGACAATAGGAGACAGGGAGAATGTGACAGGTATAGGCAGTGGGTAACAGGAAGAGGGTGACAGGTATAGGCAATGGGAGACAGGAAGAGGGTGACAGGTACAGTACTTGGTAGTTGGTGACAGCTATAGGCAATGTGAGACAGGGATAGGGTGACAGGTAAACTACACACCTGTGATGTATTCATCAACCAGCTCCTGACAGTTGTCCTCTATGGCTATTCCCTCCAACGATGTCATTGTTGGGCAGTGAAAATGTTACTGTCACAGCCTGACCCACTCTCTGCATTGGTTCTACTTGTGGCCGGTTTCTTTCATGGTGGGTAAGTGGGGGGGGGAGGGGCTCAGTGGTGGCAGCTTAAACTGCTCTTTTGACTTCCACTACTCACAAGGAAGGTGCTGCTCCAGAAACCTGACAGGCGCTGGGCTCTCTGCAGCAGGTGGATGCTCCACCTCATCTTTGGCTCTGTCGCTCCTTACCTCCAAAGACCTAAGCGATACTCCACTCTTAGGGCTCCTACCTCCCCTGTGGCCCCTAGTCCTCTGGCCAGACTGTGGACCTCATCTTTCCACAGCAGCAGGCTCAATCTATACTAGGACTGTGATGGACAGGAAGCACGATGCAGAAATGGCAGCTTATAATGATGACTCATGTAATGGTGCCAGCTTCAGGCCCCTTAATTGTTGTGGGCTTCTGTGCTATGCAGCAGGTGCAACGGCAGAAGTTCTGACTCTGACATACACATAGATACACACACATACATACATACACATAGATACACACACATACATACACATAGATAGACACATGCATGCATACATACATACATACATACATACATACACAAAGATACACACACATACATACACATAGATACACACACATACACATAGATACACACACACATACACATAGAGACACACACACACACACACACATAGATACACACACATATACATACATACACATAGATACACACACACATACTCACACACAGATACTCACACTTTCTCACTCACTCTCTCTCAACTTACCACCTGACTGGTAGGATCTGTAGCAGTTTCTTTCTGTCCTCCTTTGCAGCCTGGTCCTGTGCAGCTCCGCCCCTTGGCACAGTGTAGCTCCACCCCTTTTTAGGGATGGGCAGTGGACTGTCATGTGGACATGTAAGATGATGCTGTCAGGGGGAGGAGGAGGCTTCTTCATGCTGCCGGTGCCGCTGCCTGTCAGTGTGACAGGCACAGCAGCTGGCACCAGCAGCGGAAGCAGCAGAGAGGCCAGGCGCAGCAGCGAGGATGCAGAGAAGGGAAAGTGCCTCTCCTACCTGGCGCCTTCCTGCTTTGCATCCCTTTGCTGAGCGGGTAGTGCTGGGCCTGCATCTGAAGCTTGTTTATGGAGATCACCAGACTGTACATGTTTTATGGGAATAGTAGCTTTTTTTTTTGCTTTTAAATTTTCTATAGTACATGGAGTTTATGTATACAATTTAAGTGCATGTATTATTGGAAATTATACACTCCCTCAATATTAATAGTTTAGATTTTAATGTACATCTAATAAAAGTTATTTTTAAAATCGGTCACAAAGTGTGCTCCCAAAAAAAAACCTTTAGTTCTTTTGATTTTGCTCTCTCTTTAGTACTTTTTAGGCATGTCGACATGAGCTGAAATGGGAGGGCTGAATCAGCCCAAGGCTGATCCATGCAGCAATTTTAATGAGAGATGAGCGATTGGTTTTTTTCACCAACTTATCACAAATTCTGATCTGAAAACATCATAACATCATCTTATTTGCTTTCCAAAATGTGAGAGTGCAGGAGAGTGTCAGACTGGGGCATAAAGGGCTCATCAGGGGGAGGTTTTCTCTGTACCCCTTCAGGCCAGTCCGACCTTAGTGCCAGATAGACAATAGGATGACATTTTCAGATCCAAATGTTAAAACTGAAATCTCTAATTTCATTCAGGCATCAAAAAGATGTACAGTACTGCTTTCTAGCACTTCCCAATCAGCACACCTATCCAATTATAAGAAGTAATTATCCCAAATTACAATAACTACAGTAAACAAAAATGATTACAATAATGCAGCTTAGTGGATCAATACAACCATAAACGTGAATGCAGTTTGTATCTCCTCTTCTTGCTTTAAAAACTCCTTACACAACCCATTGTATCGAATTATCTCAGAATCTTACTGAATTGTAGGCATAGAACATGGGCCCTCATTCCGAGTTGATCGCTAGCTGCTTTCGGTCACAGAGCGGCGATTAGGTGAAAAAGAAGCATTTCTGCGCATGCGTATGGGCCGCAGTACGTACGCGCAAAGTATTTTACCACAAAACTATGCAGTTTTACACAAGGCTGAGCGACACTTTTCTGTCGCTGTGTTGATCGGTGAGTGATTGACAGGAAGTGGGTGTTTCTGGGTGGTAACTGGCCATTTTCAGGGAGTGTGCTAAAAAACGCAGGCATGCCAGATGAAAATGCAGGAGTGGCTGGCCGAACGCAGAGCGTGTTTGTGATGTGAAACCAGGTACTAAATAATCTTCAGTGATCGCAAGGTAGGAGTAAGTTTCGAGCTGCTCAGAAACTGCATGAAAATTTTTACGCGCAGTTCTGCTAACCTTTCGTTCGCACTTTTGCTAAGCTAAGATACACTCCCAGAGGGCGGCGACCTAGCATTTGCACTGCTGCTAAAAGCAGCTAGCGAGCGATCAACTCGGAATGAGGGCCATTGTGAGGCTATGGTAACTCTGGACTGAGGAACTTGCATTTACAACTTATTTTTTGTTACCCCACAATATTCCAAATTGGATAGCCTTAATATTTACTGCAAATTTAGAATTAAGAGACAAAAGAGTACAAACAAATAGCACTTCTCTGGTGCATTATATTTATAAAAAATGTAATTAAAAACATTTACATACTGTAATACACTCACATTATAATTAATCTACAGCATCATGAACCAAAGGATGCATACTTTTCTTTATGTTCGGCAATTATTCCTATCAGAAAAAAGTTATTATTGAGACACAAACCCGGGAATTGTCACTGCCCAACAGCTCAGAGCAAAACTTAATTGCTGAGTGGGAGCTCTGAGGCTGATTCCACCCTCTGTGAGATTAACCAATGTTATTAGGAATGCACAAGTGCTGTTGCAGTGCCCTGTGAGCTGCATCCTCATTGACAGATTGCAGGCATTTTGCAGGCAAATGGAAGCACTTCAGAAAATTGGGGCATGTAGGCCCATTTTATGGGTGTACCAAAGCCGATGGCTGTGTCCTCGTATGTAGTTTCACTTGTAGGATATCCTGAGGTACCTGAGACTTATTAAAAAGTCTGAAGTGGCTATTAATGGTTGTAATGTTGATCCAATGCTGAAATTGCAGATGCAGGCTGCATGTCATAGGAGCCAGCAATGGGCATCTTCTTACACAAGATGCCTCCTGTGACATTTACATATTGTCGCAAACTGCTGTGTACAAAGACATTTGTGGCCATCTCTGAATCAGACCCTCTGTAGCAAACTTTTTCTAATGCATTATAATACTTAAACATGAATGTAGCTTAAAGTGTGTGTTCTGAACATAATTTAAAAAGGGGGGTGGGAGGGAGTGACACATGTTCTCTAGTTATTCTCTCCCTCTGTTTCTCACATTATCTGTCATTAACATTAAATAAATCACTACTGAAAAATTTAACTGCTTACCTTTAAAATTCAAATAGATAATTACCGGTATCTTCTTACAACTGTATTTTCCAACTAATTGTACCACAAATCCCACAAAGCTCAAATAAATAACATACAGTAGGTAGAAATGAAAACAAACTGGTAAATTAGATAGCTAACATTCTGTAACAAATATATTCTACACAGTGGCATATCTATAATGGGTGCAAGATGTGCGGTGCACATGGGCCACTGGGTTCAGGGAGGGCCACACCACACACCCTGCTATCATTTCATGAATACTTACCCCTCCGGAGTCTAATGTTGGCAGCAGCAGTGCTGCACAAATCACCAGGAAAACGGCGTGATGGCCATTTTCCTGAAGTTTCATGCATGCACAGTAGGAACAGTTCAAGGAAAATATAACTAATATGGCACTTGTGAGCTAAAAGTTATTTTCTGTCTTTCCAACTTCATGGGCCCATTGTCCATTTCCTCAAACTTTTTTACCCGGCCATGTTGTCCACAGTTTTGACTAGCCTTTATAGGAGTAAAGTGAGGCTCACGTAAATAACCTTAAAATGATTCTTTTCACAAATTGGCATGAACAGTGTGTGAAAGTGGGCAGTTGGCCCATGAAACACTTTATTTGAGTTTATGGCCTACCATGATAAACCAGATGTGAGATTATGACCATAAATAAATTCAAAGATAAAACTAAGATTCCTAAATAATTAGGACTTGTGTTTTAAAGATCTATTGCAAGTAAAAATAATTATATGCCATACTGTACTCAGAAGCATTCCAGATATACTCTATTATTAATGAAAATGAAAAAATTATAATGAAGAATTGTAGTCAAAATATGAAAAAAAATGCATAGTTTCTAATTTTCATATCAAAAGGATGTACTTGGCTACATTTGTTAACCAAAAACACAAAAAGATTTAATATGCATAAATTATAAACTTTGAACATATGAAAGACCAGTCACATGAAACCCTCAAGCTCAAATTGTTGAGCACTATTGATTGCAATACTTTCATAACAAATTAGGTTGACAGTCACTAGGTCGACATGCACTAGGTCATCACAGGAAAAAGGTTGACACTTGAAAAGGTAACCATGAGTATTTTTTACTTTTTTTGATGTTGATTACTCTGTATCAACCTATTGTCAATGTTGACCTTTGAACCATGTCAACCTAATGCTTGTCGGCCAGTAGTGGTCAAATTATTGACTGTCAACCTAACAACCGTATACCTTTGTATACTTATCCTTGCTAAATATTCCATAAATATAGTCAAAATCTAATTGTTCATGACTGTGTTGTTCTCGACAACTGACTGATTATTGAGTACTGTAAGTACTGTATGTGGCACAGCATACACACTTACTAATCGGCCAACTGATATGTTTGGCTTCAGGAATCAGCAGTGACATTAGTCAGTGGTTCCTGCAGCCAGCATATGGATCAGTAGATTGATCGCTGTACACACAGGCAGAAGCACATGATGTACTGTATCTAAATGAAATATTGCATCTGCCATACTGCAGGGCTGACCGTAGTAGTGCCCCTTACACATAACGCCCACAGCAGTAGTGCCACACATAAAGCCCACAGTAGTTTTGCAACACATAATGCCCACAGTAATATTATTGCCCATTACACATAACGCCCACAGTAGTCGTGCCACATATAAAGCCCACAGTAGTATTGCCACACATAATGCCCACAGTGATATTGCCCTTTACACATTTTTCCAAAGCAGTAGTGCAACACATAATGTTGACAGTAGTAGTGCCCCTTACACACAGCATGTCCACGGGAGGAGAGGGGAGAGAGGGGTGAGTGTGGCACTTACACAGAAAGAGCTATTGCTTCACAGCAAGCTGCCGGTGCAGCTGTCACATGTGCAGCTGGTTGGAGGGGAAAGAGAGAGGGAGCTGGAAAGAACCTGACAGGGAGATGACACTGCTTGTCATCCAGTTTGACATGCTCAGAGGGTGCCAGCAGCAACAATAGGTAGCAGAGTGGGGAGAGTACCTCTTAGCCTGGCGCCTCCCTGCTTTGCATACCCTTGCTGAGCGGGAAGCACCGGCTCTGCCCATGTTGTCATTGGAAAACTTTAAGTAAGGCCTATGGCCAATCCACCTCAGCAACTAATCCATTAATATGATTATCACATTTTGAATTGTAGAAACAGGTAATAAGTCATTAAATTAAAGACATTATTTTGTTCATTTGTTTGCAAAAATAAAAAATGATCTTCTAGGCATATCATTTGGACACACGATAACAGTACCATAAATATTCCGTATGTAATGACATCAAACTACATAGACTATTTTGGCTAATGTCAAAAGGCTGCTTTCCCTATGCATCTTGTACTGCTGCAAGGCATCGGTGACTGGCATTAAATGCTATTTCATCACATTTGTTTTGGAAAACTATTGCAGCTTCTAGTGAACTTTAGAACTTGTTTTACATTGAGAGCAATGTTACATTTAAGTGAGGCTTGACACAAATTTAACTTGACAAAAGAATGTAATCTTTTTAAAAATACAGCTGTAAGGCAATTCTAACGCAACACTTCCAACTAAATATTAATGCAGTGTTTTGCCTCCGGATCAAGATATTATTGCATGTGTCAGAAGTTTTAGTGTGGATTACCAAGTGTTTTACTGACACACTTTCTCTTTACAAACTGAAGTTGACAGTCACAGACTGAAATTATTTTCATAGATATAAAATATTCATGATTATGACAGATGGGGTATACTTTTTATGCAATGTTAGAAGTCTGTAGAGGTATTTGCCATTTGATTCATATTAAAATCACATTTGAAGGAAAAAAAGACTCAGACATACAGTATAACTAAAGGCTCCAGCAGGCAGTTACTACATCTGTATGAGATAGCACAATGTACAGTAAGCTGGTTTTCTGGTTCTGCCAATTGATCTGTTACCATATACTAGCCTTCTTAGTCATTATCTACTATGTTCCTTTGCACAGGCAAACACATATACAGTAAAAGCAGAAACAAGGTTTTAAGCATTTGAAATGTACTATTTTGTTAAAAAGTGCCCACGGTGCAGTTTATTTTGAATTAACGTATAATAAATTTGCTCATATTTTTGGGACAGAAAATAATTACGGTCATCACTTCAGCTCATATTTTAGGATGATATATTTTGAAGAAAATATGTACCTGTAGCTTAAAAATTAAAATCTTTTAAACCCTGTTTTATGTAAATACATTTAAACTTAGTATTTATAAATTTGTATGAGAATTACATACAAATTAATAAAGTAGTGTTATGAAGAAGCTGTGTAGTGGAAGCACACGCTGACTCTAGACTTTTTCACTATGGCTTTGTTTCATCAGAATGACCGCATACCAGCAACCATTAAACAGTAAAACGTTCATGGCCCTGTCACTCACTAACAGAGATCTATTCCCTATCATCGGACAGCTTTTCTGATGTTGGTCATCAGATAATTTTCCCCAAACAGTATTTTTTATACCATAGATTTCTCCTCCCCTTCGCTGACTGACAGGCAACTGGCATGCCCACCTTGCCTTTAAAAGGGAGCTCTTCCCATCTGCTCTGGTTGATTAATAACATGCTTTCAGCTACCCCAGGCTGGAGAGGAGAACTGCACTGAAATTAATCAAGTAGGTAAGACTCACATTTCCTATCCTCCAAAAGCAAGGTTTTCCTGGGCTTAACCGATAAACACCCCATGTTCCCTTGTAACACACTGCCCCTATTTCCAAAGTAGAAATAAGTTTGGTTTACAAAGTTGTTTAGTTTTTCAAGTGTAAAATAACAATAACAAAAAAAGTGGTCAAAACAGGAGGATATCAAAAATAAAATTTAATATATCCCAAAAACATATATATTTGTAACACTCATTACATTAAATAACACTCTGGGATTTAAATGAAAGTATCTGTTTGCAGTCATTGCAGATCTACTGTGTGATATAAAGTATTCTGAACACAGTCTTCATTTTTTAAAATGACTGATGAGCTAATGTGCAGTAGGAAAGAAGGTTGCTTGATTGTTTTAGATATGTCAATAGTAAAATGTGGTAAATGAACAGGTTTCTTCTGTATAATATAGTCAATATTTTCTTTCCTCTAAAAAATGAAAGGAAAAAAAAATCCTGAAGTTATATGTTGTATAATAATGCAGCATGTACTGTACCATACCAAGCATACTATTGTGGCTGACAGAAGTCTTGGTCCAAAATGTTAGTGAAAAGAAAGCTCTTTGAGCAGATGGCTTATATTTGTGGGCCCTCGGAGACCTTAGCTCAGTAATTTTAAATAATTTTTTCTAATTTTTTACTACTCTAGTCTCTACAGAGAAGTGCTGTATGGTAATGATGAATTGTTGTAAGACAAATATTTAGACTTCTTAACAGTGCTTGACACAGTGCTTTAGTGTCTATCTCTGTTTAAGTTTAATATTTTTTGTCTAGAAAATATTACAGTACTACACATGCATCTGGATAGCAAATGGGATGAACCAATTTTTTCAGAGAGTAGTTAATAATGAGCTATACTGGCCTAAGTAATGCAGAAGCCATGTCTATATCATGTTCAAAATAGTTTAATTTATTTACAAGTAATACAGTAATTGGGGTTAAATGAACTGTCTCAGGCCAGGTGTAATACAGCTACAAAATTAAAGTTGATATAAATTAAAGAAAAATTCCATATAATGAAACTTTAAAAAACAAAAAACTTAAGTGTGTTAATCTAGAGCAGTGGTTCTCAAACTCGGTCCTCAGGACCCCACACAGTGCATGTTTTGCAGGTAACCCAGCAAGTGCACAGGTGTATTAATTATTCACTGACACATTTTAAAAGGTCCACAGGTGGAGCTAATTATTTCACTTGTGATTCTGTGAGGAGACCTGCAAAACATGCACCATGTGGGGTCCTGAGGACCGAGTTTGAGAACCTGTGATCTAGAGGATCGCATGCAAACCTCACAATTGGACAGTTGACAGTTTGTCCATTAATTTAACCTCATACCATGTCAGACTGGGTCCTGAAGAGCCCACCAGTGTTTGAAATGTCAGGGACCCATGCTTATAGGTGTTGTCATCCACCATAAGGGGTGTGATGAACCACCAGAGAGGCTTGGCTAACCATTGGGGAGTGTATGGTTTTGCACCTTTAAGAAATATGTAAAGTAAATACTGATAGTGCATGCATGATAATGTACCCTATCCATAATAGCAATGCACTGTAGTGAATACACATAAGTACTGGGAGTGCAGTATAATGTTTTATATATACCCCAGATGAGCACATAATGTGTATCCTCTGTTTATATTCTGCAAACATAAATTGCACATGTGGTAGGGGGAACTGTCAGTCTAATTCAGATGTATAAGCAATAGCTACAACCACTGTACTTTGTACCCAACAGCTGTGCTGAAATATGCTAATGCCGCACCTCCCCTGCCCACAAATAGCTGCAACATATCAATCAAGCTGCATTATAGAGGGCACTGCGACCATTAGAGATGTATGTAAATCACTGGGTTTGAGTACATCTCTGAATTAGGTCCTGTGATCATTATGTTACAGTCCACAGCCAGCAAGACAAGGACAAAGAGTTGTGTTGTGACTACTTATTTTGATTGGCAGTAGGGTAAGTTTTGGTGCATGCACCCATGTTCATCAGTGATCCTGGTTCCAGAGATGCCAACAGGTCTGCCAGCCCTAGTACTTAGAGGGGCCATGGCCAACTTAGAGAGGTGTGGCTAGGTCCCCTCCATACAAACCGATTGAAAATATACTAAGTGCGCATCATCAAAGTGTACAGAGGGCACACGTGGCTCAGACTGGTCAGAGGGTCATATCTGAGGGGTCCCCACTTCCTCCCCCACACACATCACACAGGTAGCAGCAGCCTATCTCCACAGCCCAGTTAACAACAGCAGTTTCTTCTATCTCTGGTGGACCCCTCCAGAAGGCCTGGGTAAAGAGTACCCCCCAACCCCCCCTTTACCAGGTAACTGACCCTCTTATAAAATAACAGTGTGACACCTCCTGCTGCATTATCATATTAGAACTATCACTGCTGCTTCTATATGAGCAGCAGTGATAGATACTTCAACCACCATCTGAATGAGGGCCATTATGCATAGGAGAATATTTCACTCAAATATTTTAGCGTAAAGTGGTTGGCAATATTTAGCTGTTTCCTAATGTACTCTTCTTTCAAGAACAGAGATAATAAGATGCATTTAAGAGATCATGGGGCTCATTTATCAACAAGTGATAAAACTCATTGTGAGTGATAAAACTTGTTGCATAAAATATATGGGAGAAGGTGTATTAAGCATGGAGAAGTGATAAAGTGGAAGGTGATAATGCACCAGTAAGTCAGCTCATACTGTACTGTCGTTTTTCAAACCCAGACTGTAACATGGCAGTTAGGAGCTGCTTGGCTGGTGTGTTATCACCTTCCACTTTATCACTTCTCCAGGCTTAAAACATCTGCCCCTCAGTACCCCAGCAAATAAGCTACTAACTGTCATGTGTTCAGCTCCTGTCATGTGTTTGAAAAATGACTGTTGGGAGCTGATTGGCTGGAGCACCATTTATCAAACACAAGTTTCATCACTCACAATGAGTTTTATCACTTGTTGATAAATAATCCACTAAAACTTTATTGTTTACAACTACTTTTTGTAACCCAAGTATGTTTATGCTATCAGTAGTAGAAAACCAGGTGCACACATTGGGATATGCTTACAACTCTGCAAATAGGTAAATGTAAGCATTTTTTCTGGTCACAAAGTTTGGGAGAATCAGTGGCGGAAGTCTGGGAGGCAATGGAGTCGGATGCCGCCGGGCTCCAGCAGTGAACGGGGCACCTTCCCATTGCCTCAGGTGACAGTACGGCTGCCTGGCTTCGGCTCCCACCCTGGCTGCCGGGCTCCTGTCCCCTGACACATGCGGCTGGCCGGCTCCGGTTCCCGCATGATGAAAACACACTTTACCCACTCCCGCCCCCACGACAGCGCACTCTCTCCCCCCCGACAGCAGCTCCGGCTCCCGCCTGATGATGGCATGGCTGGCTGGCTCCCACCCCTCTGAAGGTGCAGCTGCTGAGCTCCGGCTCCTGCATGCAGACACCCTGGCCGTCCCGCAACTTGCAAGAAGAGGGAACTGATGGAGGAAAGAGGTGTCTGTGTGTGTATACAGTGTGTGTGTGTATGTGGCTGTGAGTATGTAGATACGTGGCTATGTGTCTGTATATATGTGGATATGTGTTTATGAGTGGTATAATGTGTGAGTGTGCATATGGTTGTGTGTATTGTGTGTGTATTTGTATATATGTGTGAGTGTGTGTGTGTGTGTGTGTGTGTGTGTGTGTGTGTGTGTGTGTATGCGTGTATATGTGTTGTGTGTGTATACCTGAACTGGGCCGAGTGGGGGCAATTTAGTCTTTTTCGCCTCCGGGTATCGAGTATTAACTTACGCCCCTGGGGAGAATCATATTAGCGATTTGCTTAAAACTTTGCATCATATGTGTATGGTATTATGTGTTTGATGTATATTTTGAGTTAAAGTGTTTGTTTTAGTTGAGGTTTATGGCATGCTCTGTAAATGTGGGTGGGGTGTTAGGCCTTGATTACAATTACCAGATACACATGGATACGTACCATTCATAAGGATAGATGCTAGGCTGATCAGCTGGGCTGATCTGGGTTGTATTATAAGGGTTGTTTTAAACGGGTTAAGAAAATATTACAAAATAGACTTACCCAGGACTTACCAGGACGAAAACAAACGGAAACAACCCACTAACATTGCAGAAAAATAACCATCTTTCCTTTCATTCCCAATCTAAATCCTCTGTGCATTTCAGTGTATGTATATATTTTACCAACTACAATCCTAATGACCTCTAAGAACAAAATGCAACCAATTTTGTATAAAACCAATAACATTGTGATTTACATGTGATTGAAAATACCTGTTTGTAACTTTGCTCTATCATGCACAGCTAACATACAGCGGAACAACACCAGTAAATAGGCACCTGAACTTTTAACTCAAACAAGTGCAACCTTACACTCTCAGCCTAGATAACACTGGTTTAATCTCAAACAAACTATGTACCACAAATTGATTTTCTGCATTGATCTTCATGGAGTATTCATAAAGACCATTGTATCATTCAGTCTCCCAGCAACTCACCCCTCTGTACATGTTGCCCCCTCAATTATAAACTCCCCTCTTATTAGCACTCATGAGCTTTATACTTCCCTATACGCATTGACAATAACATCTACAACCTCTCCCCGTAAAAAAACTTTCACAAACCTCTGACACATTTTTCTCTCACTTTTGCTTCTGATAGCTGGTGACATTTCACCAAATTCAGGACCCAGCCACTTGTATCGCTCACATTCACCTGATTCACAGCAACATAGAAATCCAACTAACCTCATAAACATCACATGTCTTCCATCACCCTCCAGATCACAAAAATGTGCCTTATGGAATGCACGCTCTATTTGTAACAAATTAACATCCATCCATGACCTCTTCATATCCAACAACATCAATCTGCTGGCTATAACAAAAACCTGGCTCACACAACCTGAGACAGCCTCCCCTGCAGCGCTGGCACATGGTGGTCTCCACTTTACACACACCTCCAGGCCTGGTAACCATAAAGGAGGAGGAGTTGGACTTTTACTTTCCCAATCTTTCACATACACTGTTCTACCACAGGTTCCATCACTCACATTTACAAAATTTGAAGTACATTCCATTAGGGTTTACTCTCCTTTCTCTCTGCATGTTGCAGCTATCTAACGCCCACCTGGGCATCCCAAACAATTTCTGGAAGATCTTTCTGCCTGGCTCCCTCACTTCCTATCCCCTGACATCTCCACCTTTATCATGGGTGATTTCAATATTGCTATTGATTGTCCGGAATCTGCTGCTCACGCCTCTAAACTACTCTCTCTAACCTCCTCTCTTGGCCTCTCCCAATGGATTGACTCCTCTACTCATCAGGAGGGCCACTGCCTTTATCTAGTATTCACCAGACTATGCTCCGTCTCTGAACTCACTAACATTCCTTTCCCCCTCTCAGATCATAACCTTATCACCTGCATGCTCTCCTCCATTAATTCAAACCATGTGTTGCTGAAGTCCTCCAATCTTCCTCAAACCCGCAGAAATATTAACACAATTAATCTTCAAGAACTTTCCACTTTACTCCAACAACTGCTTTCACCTATTTCTGCATTTACCTCTCCTGAGGTGGCTGTATCACACCTGAACGAGACTCTAGAACTAGCCCTTGATGAAGTGGCTCAAGCTACCCATCACACTCCACGTAGGCCTAGATGTCAACCATGGCACTCTAAATTAACAAGACAACTACAAAAACTTACATGAAAACTTGAACGTCAATGGCGTAAATCTCGTATTTCAAGTGAATTCCTCACATATAAGACTGTCTACCACTCTTATAGAAATGCCATGGACACTGCCAAACAAACATATTTCCAAACTCTTATCTCTGCTCAAGCCTCTAACCCCAAACGACTCTTTAATACATTTAAATCACTTCTGAATCCTCCCTCACCTACCCCACCAGCTACTATCAAGGCACAGGATCTTGCTTCCTACTTCAAGGAAAAGATTGATAAGATCCGAGATGAAATGGTATGCTCTTTGGCAGCCAGTAACCTGCTCCATTCTTTACATGAACCCTCTGGCACTCTCTCTTCATTTGATCACACAAATGAAGATGAAGTATCATCACTCTTCTCATCCTGCTTCTCTACTACCTCTTCTCTAGATCCTTTACCTTCACAAATAAATAAAGCTCTGTCTCTGGTGCTCATCCCTACCTTAACTAACATCTGTAATCTCTCTCTCTCTCTACTGGTATTTTTCCTTCACTCTTTAAGCATGCAGTGATTACTCCCATTTAAAAAAAAACAAAATTCTGACCCTAATGCTCTCTCAAACTACCACCCTATCTCTCAGCTCCCTTGTCTCTGTAAGCTACTTGAAAGACTTGCCTACTCGACTCACACACTTTCTTAACTCATACACTTTATTGGACCCACTTCAGTCAGGCTTCCATTATCAACACTCCACAGAGACAGCACTGACAAAATTGGTTAATGATTTGGTCACTACGAAGTCTAAAGGCCATTACCCAATACTTATTCTTCTAGATCTATCTGCTGCATTTGACACTGTAGACCACTCTCTTCTCATACAGACACTACAATCCCTAGGTCTTAAAGACACAGCCCTTTCTTGGTTCCTATCCTACCTATCTAATCGCTCCTTCAGTGTTCGCTTCTCTGAATCTACCTCCTCTTCGCTACCTCTTTCAGTTGGAGTACCGCAAGGCTCTGCTTTTCTCTATTTATACCTCTTCTCTTGGTAAACTAATCAGCTCTTTTGGATTTCAGTATCATCTGTACGCAAATGATACTCAAATCTACCTATCCTCTCCTGACTTGTCCCTATCTGTACTAGACCGTGTCTCTGAATGCCTTTCTGCCATTTCATCCTGGATAACATCTTGCCACCTCAAACTTAATATTTCAAAGACCGAGTTAATTATATTTCCACCGGCCAATAGTAGGTACCAACCTGATATCTCTATCACTGTTGAAAACTCGACTATCTACCCTACCCCACAAGCTCGCTGCCTAGATGTCATCCATGACTCTGATCTGTCCTTTGTTCCCCAAATTCAATCTGTCTCAAGATCATGTTACATGCATCTAAAAAACATATCCAAAATATGACCATACCTTACACAAGACACTGCTAAAACTCTAATCTACGCTCTCATTATCTCCCGCATTGATTATTACAATAGTCTCCTAACTAGTCTTCCCAAAACGAGACTCTAACCACTACATTCCATTCTGAATGCAGTGGTGAGGCTAATCTTCCTCGCTAGACATTCATCGTCTGCAGATCCACTCTGTCAGTCCCTCCACTGGTTACCTGTATTCTACCGCATTCAATATAAAATACTTTTACTCATATACAAGGCCATTAACCAAACTACACCAACGTACATCACTTCGCTTATCTCAAAATATCTCCCAACCAGACCTCTTCACTCTTCACAAGACCTGCGTCTCTCATCCACACTCATTACTCGCTCCCACTCACGATTGCAGGACTTTCATCGGGCTGCACCCACTCTGTGGAATGCACTACCACGCACAATAAAACTCTCCTCTAGTCTCCAAACCTTCAAGTGTTCCCTGAAAACTCACCTCTTTAGGCAAGCATATCAAATTCCAGAACCGCCCACATAACTTTCGTAAACCTTCCTATCAAATTGCATCCACTCTGCACAGTCCACACATATCCTCACATGTCTTCTCATTCTTCACTTTCCCTTCCTTTCTAACCCGATTTATCATTGCTGTATGACCATATCATACAGCCCACCAAGAACCTTTGCAATCTGGCGGACAACTATGCAACAGATAGCACCTATCCTTGTATATCCATGCCAATTTCCCTACAGATTGTAAGCTTGCGAGCAGGGACTTCCTACCTCTATGACTGTTTGTTATCACCCAGTTTGTTATATCATTGTTATTTCTAATTGTAATGCGCAACAGAATTTGCTGCACTATATAAGAAACTGTTAATAAATAAATAATAAATAAATTAAGTAATTTTAAAATGTAAAATGTTATTTTTCTTTTGTAAAACTTTGTTGCTGTAGCATGCATTAACGTGTAATAGAATAAACCTGAATGTGAAATACCCAACTTTATGACAGAGCAGGTTAGTATCTTACATTGTGCCAATTTTTCCATGTACATAGCTCTTTTTGACATTCCATTTAACTGGTTTTCCCATAGGTCAGTCATATGGACAAAGGGATGCATTAATAGATCATCTGTGTGACCATCCGACATCGGAGTGACCATCAGGTGACTCATGATGTCTGGTGAAACCACAATACTGGAACCAGAGAAGCTGTCACTTGGTAAAGTTTCCACTGGGTATGCTGAAGCTACTGGCTTTGGCATGCCCAGAAAATATTGCTGACATTGCCCAATATGCTGAAACACTGCTTGTCGTTGCTCCATTGTCACCACAAAATACCAGCAGCGTGTCAATCATGCTGTGGTATTTGTGGAACTGCGAGCAACATCACAGCCCCAGATCTGCACATGTGCATTGTGGCTTCTGCACTTTCACAGATCTAAAAATATTGGAAATGTGTGTATACAGTACATTGGGTTTATGTACATCCCAGAATTCATTCCACAGAACAAAAATACTGAGATGCCTCATTATGCAACTTAGTTTAGTTGAACTAGAAGTTATCCATTTCAACTTTATAAATTTAGATTTCTAAAAATTTTAACCCCAATTTGCAGAACAACATGATTCTACCAAGGTGCAAAATTCCACATTGTAGCTGGATTAAATCCATATGTCGGACACCCTCTTTGCCTCACCTCCTCTCTCTGTCTTTACTCTCTCATTTGAGCCTTATAATACTAGAAGTATTAAAACATATAATGTATCTGGTAAAAAAAAAAGTCTAAAATATATATATAGTATCTGGTAAAAACAGAAAGTGTGAGTTAACTAAATTTCAAAGCAATATTTGTATAATACTTGTTTATTCAAATCCCCTTGTATAAGCTTTTCTACTGTACATCACAATAATGTAATGAAGAGTAATATAAACAACAAAAAAATGTAGCTAGATACTGTAGTGTTATTAATATACAGTATGAAAAAGTGTGATTTATATAAATGAACCCAAATGAATTACAAGTATGTTTTGCATATAGACAATTGCTCCTTCTTTTAACATAGAAGCCACACTGATGATTTAAGTACTTTCAGATGGAGAGGTGAATAGATACTATGCCTGCATCATAGAAATGTAATTTGTTTACTGTACATTATTTTTGCTACTATTCATTTGCCAATTTTTAATATAGAATATACATTTCCTTTAGGTAATCCACAATTGAAAAGCTTAGTCAAAATCATCATAAATGTTCTGGACGTCAATGAATTTCCACCTGAAGTGACGGTACCATATGAAACTTCAGTATGTGAAAATGCCAAACCAGGACAGGTACAGTAAAGTAAATATTGTATGTTATAGTAATTTCAAGAAATGTTTATAGCAATGTGAACCTCTTTAACATTGTTAAACATATATATATATATATATATATGTATATGTGTTACCAATACTGCGCACGTGCCTATTAGTGCAGAAATCTTTTTAGGGATAATAGAATAAATTCAGCTGCTAAATCCCTGAAGATGGTCCTCTGCCAGATAGGGACCAAGTAGTAGTAAAAATATAGTATGGATATCTTCTGGGGTGCCTATAATAAATTAGTGATGTGCACCGGACATTTTTCGGGTTTTGTGTTTTGGTTTTGGATTCGGTTCCACGGCTGTGTTTTGGATTCGGACGCGTTTTGGCAAAACCACCCTGAAATTTTTTTGTCGGATTCGGGTGTGTTTTGGATTCGGATGTTTTTTTTTACAAAAAATCTCAAAAACAGCTTAAATCATAGAATTTGGGGGTCATTTTGATCCCATATTATTATTAACCTCAATAACCATAATTTCCACTCATTTCCAGTCTATTCTGAACACCTCACAATATTATTTTTAGTCCTAAAATTTGCACTGAGGTCGTTGAATGACTAAGCTAAGCGACCTAAGTGGCCGACACAAACACCTGGCCCATCTAGGAGTGGCACTACAGTGTCAGACAGGATGGCACTTCAAAAAATAGTCCCCAAACAGCACATGATGCAAAGAAAAAAAGAGGTGCACCAAGGTCGCTGTGTGACTTAGCTAAGCGACCCAAGTGGCCGACACAAACAACTGGCCCATCTAGGAGTGGCACTGCAGTGTCAGACAGGAGGGCAGATTTAAAAAATAGTCCCCAAACAGCACATGATGCAAAGAAAAAAAGAGGTGCAATGAGGTAGCTGTGTGGCTAAGCTAAGCGACCCAAGTGGCCGACACAAACACCTGGCCCATCTAGGAGTGGCACTGCAGTGTCAGACAGGATGGCAGATTTAAAAAATAGTCCCCAAACAGCACATGATGCAAAAAAAAAAAGAAGTGCACCAAGGTCGCTGGATGGTTAAGCTAAGCGACCCAAGTGGCCGACACAAACAACTGGCCCATCTAGGAGTTGCACTGCAGTGTCAGACAGGATGGTAGATTTAAAAAATAGTCCCCAAACAGCACATTATGCAAAGATAAATTAAAGAAAAAAAGAGGTGCAAGATGGAATTTTCCTTGGGCCCTACCACCCACCCTTATGTTGTATAAACAGGACATGCACACTTTAACAAACCCATCATTTCAGTGACAAGGTATGCCACACGACTGTGACTGAAATGACTGGTTGGTTTGGGCCCCCATCAAAATAGAAGCAATCAATCTCTCCTTGCACAAACTGGCTCTACAGAGGCAAGATGTCTACCTCCTCCTCATCGTCCGATTCCTCACCCCTTTCACTGTGTACATCCCCCTCCTCACAGATTATTAATTCGTCCCCACTGGAATCCACCATCTCAGGTCCCTGTGTACTTTCTGGAGGCAATTGCTGGTGAATGTCTCCACGGAGGAATTGATTATAATTCATTTTGATGAACATCATCTTCTCCACATTTTCTAGAAGTAACCTCGTACGCCGATTGCTGACAAGGTGAGCGGCTGCACTAAACACTCTTTCGGAGTACACACTAGAGGGGGGGCAACTTAGGTAAAATTAAACCAGTTTGTGCAAGGGACTCCAAATTGCCTCTTTTTCCTGCCAGTATACGTACGGACTGTCTGACGTGCCTACTTGGATACTGTCACTCATATAATCCTCCACCATTCTTTCAATGGTGACAGAATCATATGCAGTGACAGTAGACAACATGTCAGTAATCGTTGGCAGGTCCTTCAGTCCGGACCAGATGTCAGCACTCGCTCCAGACTGCCCTGCATCAATGCCAGCGGGTGGGCTCGGAATTCTTAGCCTTTTCCTCGCAGCCCCAGTTGCGGGAGAATGTGAAGGAGGAGCTGTTGACAGGTCACGTTCCGCTTGACTTGACAATTTTCTCACCAGCAGGTCTTTGAACCTCTGCAGACTTGTGTCTGCCGGAAAGAGAGATCAAACGTAGGTTTTAAATCTAGGATAGAGCACGGTGGCCAAAATGTAGTGCTCTGATTTCAACAGATTGACCACCCGTGAATCCTGGTTAAGCAAATTAAGGGCTCCATCCACAAGTCCCACATGCCTAGCGGAATCGCTCTGTTTTAGCTCCTCCTTCAATCTCAACAGCTTCTTCTGCAAAAGCCTGATGAGGGGAATGACCTGACTCAGGCTGGCAGTGTCTGAACTGACTTCACGTGTGGCAAGTTCAAAGGGTTGCAGAATCTTGCACAACGTTGAAATCATTCTCCACTGTGCTTGAGTCAGGTGCATTCCCTCTCCTTTGCCTATATCGTAGATAGCTGTATAGGCTTGAATGGCCTTTTGCTGCTCCTCCATCCACTGAAGCATATACTGTAGAGGGTTGAATTCCACCTCGTTACCACCACTTGCTTCAGATGATGGCGGGGCAGGTTCATGAGTGTTTGCTGGTGCTATAGTCTTCGGCACGCGGTGGCTGAATGCCGAAAGTGGCCCGCAATTCTTCAGGCCACCGACAGCATCTCTTGCACGCCCCTGTCGTTTTTTAAAATAATTCTACACCACCAAATTCAATGTATGTGCAAAACATGGGACGTGCTGGAATTTGCCCACATGTAATGCAAACACAATATTGGTGGCGTTGTCTGATGTCACAAATCCCCAGGAGAGTCCAACTGGGGTAAGCCAATATGCAATGATGTTCCTCAGTTTCCGAAAGAGGTTGTCAGCTGTGTGACTCTTCTGGAAAGCGGTGATACAAAGTGTAGCCTGCCTAGGAATGAGTTGGCGTATGCGAGATGCTGCTACTGGTGCCACCACTGCTGTTCTTGCTGCAGGAGGCAATACATCTACCCAGTGGGCTGTCACAGTCATATAGTCCTAAATCTGCCCTGCTCCACTTGTCCACATGTCCGTGGTTAAGTGGACATTGGGTACAACTGCATTTTTTAGGACACTGGTGAGTCTTTTTCTGACGTCTGTGTACATTCTTGGTATTGCCTGCCTAGAGAAGTGGAACCTAGATGGTATTTGGTACCAGGGACACACTACCTCAAGAAATTCTCTAAGTCCCTGTGAACTAACGCCGGATACCGGAAGCACGTCTAACACCAACACAGCTGCCAAGGCCTGAGTTATCCGCTTTGCAACAGGATGACTGCTGTGATATTTCATCTTCCTCACAAAGGACTGTTGGACAGTCAATTGCTTACTGGAAGTAGTACAAGTGGTCTTCCGACTTCCCCTCTGGGATGATGATCGACTCCCAGCAGCAACAACAGCACCAGCACCAGCAGCAGTAGACGTTACACTCAAGGATCCATTGGAGGAATCCCAGTCAGGAGAGGACTCGTCAGACTTGCCAGTGATATGGCCTGCAGGACTATTGGCTTTTCTGTCTTAGGAGGAAATTGACACTGAGGGAATTGGTGGTGTGGTTTTCAGGAGCTTATGTACAAGAGGAAAAAGGGATTTAGTGGTCAGTCGACTGCTTCCGCTGTCACCCAAAGTTTTTGAACTTGTCAATGACTTCTGATGAATGCGCTCCAGGTGACATATAAGGGAGGATGTTCCTAGGTGGTTAACGTCCTTACCCCTACTTATTACATCTTGACAAAGGCAACACACGGCTTGACACAAGTTATCCGCATTTCTGTTGAAATAATTCCACACCGAAGAGGTGATTTTTTTTGTATTTTGACCAGACATGTCAATGGCCTTATTCATCCCATGGACAACAGGTGTCTCCCCGGGTGCCTGACTTAAACAAACCACCTCACCATCAGATTCCTCCTTGTCAATTTCCTCCTCAGCGCCAGCAACACCCATATCCTCATCCTGGTGTACTTCAACAGTGACATCTTCAATTTGACTATCAGGAACTGGACTGTGGGTGATCCTTCCAGCACTTGCAGGGGGCGTGCAAATGGTGGAAGGAGCCATCTCTTCCCGTCCAGTGTTGGGAATGTCAGGCATCACAACCGGCACAATGGACTCTCCTTGGGGAATTTGTGATTTATAGGAACGCACAGTTCTTTGCTGTGCTTTTGCCAGCTTAACTCTTTTAATTTTTCTAGCGGGAGGATGAGTGCTTCCATCCTCATGTGAAGCTGAACCACTAGCCATGAACACAGGCCAGGGCCTCAGCCGTTCCTTGGCACTCCGTGTGGTAAATGGCACATTGGCAAGTTTACGCTTCTCCTCAGACGCTTTTAATTTAGATTTTTGGGTCATCATTATACTGAACTTTTGCTTTTTGGATTTTTTGCGCTCTCTACTATGATATTGGGCATCGGCCTTGGCAGACGACATTGATGGCATTTCATCGTCTCTGCCATGACTAGTGGCAGCAGCTTCAGCACTAGGTGGAAGTGGATCCTGATCTTTACCTATTTTACCCTCCACATTTTTGTTCTCCATTTTTTAATGTGTGGAATTATATGCCAGTAATATTATTATATTAATAGCAATGGACTACTGCACTGTACTACTATATACTGCTCACAACAATGCAGCACAGATATGGATAATTGCAGTGACACAGAGCTGCAAGATACAGCAATGGCTTACTGTACTGTACAACTATATACTGTTGGTCACCAAAATGCTGCACTGTACTACTATATATATTGCTCACAACAATGCAGCACAGATATGGATACTTGCAGTGACACGGAGCTGCAAGATACAGCAATGGACTACTGTACTGTACAACCATATACTGTTGGTCACCAAAATGCTGCACTGTACTACTATATATACTGCTCACAACAATGCAGCACAGATATGGATACTTGCAGTGACACAGAGCTGCAAGATACAGCAATGGCCTACTGTACTGTACAACTATATACTGTTGGTCACCAAAATGCTGCACTGTACTACTATATACACTGCTCACAACAATGCAGCACAGATATGGATACTTGCAGTGACACAGAGCTGCAAGATACAGCAATGGACTACAGTACTGTACAACTATATACTGTTGGTCACCACAATGCTGCACTGTACTACTAATATACTGTCACAACAATGCAGCACAGATATGGATACTTGAAGTGACATGGAGCTGCAAGATACAGCAATGGACTACTGTACTGTACTACTATACTGGTGGTCACCAAAATGCTGTACTGTACTACTATATGTAATATATATATATATATATATATATATATATTATATACTGGTCACACAACAATGCAGCAGATATTGAGCACTGATGATCAGGATACTGTCTTGAACTGAGTCTGACACGGAGCTGCAAGATACAGCAATGGCCTACTGTACTGTACTACTATAATTATATACTGGTGGTCCCCACATTGCAGCACACTGAGCACAGATATTTGCAGCACACTGAGCACAGATATGGAGCTCTTCAGGCAGAGAACGTAGATATTTGCAGCACACTGAGCACAGATATTTGCAGCACACTGAGCACAGATACGGAGCTTTTCAGGGAGAGAACATAGCCACGTCCTCTCCGTTCAATCTTCAATGCACTAGTGAAAATGGTGGCGACGCATGGCTCTTTATATAGAATACGAATCTCGCGAGAATCCGACAGCGGGATGATGACGTTCGGGCTCGTTCGGGTTAACCGAGCAAGGCGGGAAGATACGAGGCTGCCTTGGACCTGTGAAAAACACGTGAAGTTCGGGGGGGTTCGGATCTCAACAAACTGAACCCACTCATCTCTAATCTCTAGCTATCTTTCTAGCTATATTCTGATATGGGCAATATCTCTACTTGTCCTTTTAGAACGTTTGATAAATCTCCTTGATAGATCTACTATTACTGCATAAAGAAATGAAACTATTATTTTTACACATAATAAACCTCTTAATAATGTCTTAGTTTCTAAAAATGCTCAAAATGGTGTCTTCTAAAACTTTGTTAGAAAATAAGTTTGCTTTTTTTATGGTTCCTTATTTATTTTACTTCTTTATTTGTTTAACATTTTCTTCATAAGTAAACAATTGTACATATTTTCCATTAGATTTGCTCTATAATTTTTTCAATTAAATAAGAAACATGATAAAGAAGTATTGTACTTACTGAGCTAACTGGTATATGCAGTATATATTCTACACTAAGTGGCATTATTGAATAGATAAGAATATATTTTAAATTATGCCTTCTGTCACCCCCAAGTGTTTGCTAAGTTTTTCTTTCTCTTTTTAAAGCCACTTAAATCCTTGTATAAATATTTTACTATATTTTTATTCATAATGTTTATGTAAAAAAATCTGTAGAATATGTGATTTATACTTATCTCCTTTTAGATCATCCAGATTATTGGTGCTGCTGACAGAGATATGTCACCTGCAGGGCAGAGATTTTCCTTCAGATTGCCACCTGATGGTTCTACAAATTCCAATTTTACCATTCATGACTATAAAAGTAAGGCATCTGATTACATACATTTACTTGTTTGAAATACAGTAACAACATGCATTAGTAGTACACTGAACAAACAATTGTGTTTGATGCATGTTTCTACACACTACTGATATCAAATCATATTTATTTCTTAACACACTCCATCTAATCTATTCATCTGAGGCTAAGCACAAACTGAAATGTATTTGAATTTGTCAAAGTGTATATGTACTGTATTTATTACTTATAAGAGCAGTATAGTTCTATTTTCAGTCTGTTCTTTAAATTGCCGCTTACTACAATGTTAAATTTCACCTGTATCATTTAAAAAATACACGTTTAATAATTACAAAATTTAATTTACTGATACCTAAATCCTTAGTTTGCAAGATAGACAATAAAAAACTCTTCCTGTGGCACGAGTTTGTGTGAATACAGACAATAGTTTAGTATAAAATGCAACTTTTATTAGATAACCTTAAAAAGTACACAAGTTTTCCATTCTATACTTATTTAGATTTCTCTTGTAAAACAAGCATTAAACTGAATAAGGTAAGAATCAAATATTAATAGAAAATAAATACTGTATGGTGAAAATCTTCATATCCCTTATAACAAAAGGAACTCACGGGAAGACCTGTGTCACAGTAGCTGTTGCTCACAAATTAGATCAATGGAATCCTAATGAGAATCTGGTACCAAAGGAGAAAATATTCTAAAGTGGTAAACATAGTATTATTATTATTATTATTATTGTTACTACCAGCTATTTATATAGCGCACACATATTCTGCAGCGCTTTACAGAGAATATTTGGCCATTCACATCAGTAGTACACAGTTACACTTTTTCATATAATCAACAAATTGTAGTGCAAAAAAAATGGTGTCTTAAAACAACACAGTTCAATATCTGGGAGGGGGAGGCACTTCACGTATGTTTCATATTTTACATCTTGATCAAAAGAGTGCCTCACAAATATATTGGGAGCACCTCCAAATCTATGTTGTCTAAGTATTTCAACAAGAGACCAGCTGTAAAATTGGTTCTAATCATTTTTTATTTCCATTTGTTCACTAGCGCGGTCAAAATTAAATATCTCCTAATGCAGTGGTTCCCAAACTGTGTGCTGTAGGGGTTTCCCAGGCTGGTGGTTCAGGACCAATTTAAATTATTTATGGTCAATGTAATAGGCAAAACAAGTGCTGGTGACTGGCAATGATAAAATATGTGAACAATCAAAAGCAAATCCTGTCCCTCAACACATAGCTGAACCTAAAGATAACATACAGTATAAACACAATTTACTTAATTTAATAAATTTTTCTAAATTTCACAATTAGAAATCATTGGCCTAGTGGTGCCATGAAAAAAAATCTGATACTGTAAGGCTCCGTTATATGAAAAAGTTTGTGAACCATTGTCCTAATGTCTGATGATAATGCCACTGAAATTACCTTGCTGCAAATATAAATGTGAGGCAATATGCTTTGTTGGTTGTTAAATGTTAATTTGTATTGATTTATATTGTGCCATGCCAATACTATTTGTTTTTTAACAAACGCAGTACCTCACAGTGATGTTTGATTATTCACTTTTACTAGTAAGCTGCTGCAATTGATTAAGATACAAAAACATTTTCCATGTAAGAGGTACTAATTATTAACACCTGAATAGCTGCTGGTTTATGCTCAAATTTGCTAAATTATATAGCCCATGTTACAGTATATTACAATCTCGTAAGCCATCTTCAGATCTTCCCCATCATCAAACATATGGAATCTGAATACAGTGACAATGTTTTTAGTGATTTATTGACAACAATTTGCTAAATTAATCTTTCATTCTGTATGTAAGTCTTATGGGTAAATTTGCTGGGGTGGGAGTTTTTTTTTAGAACTGGTGATTGGTTGCCCTTAGCAACCAATCAGATTCTATTATCTTCTAGAAGCAGCTTGATAAATGTTAAGTAGAATCTGATTGATTGCTATCATCAACATCACAAGTTCTAACACTCCCACCTTAGTAAATTTACCCCATAGAGGCTTCTTCATTATTAGGACAAGGATCTCTTTTCATGGTCGCAAATGGGGAATGTTTGCATATAGCTCCTGCGTAGAAGATAATTTATGTATCTGTACATATGTCCACTCCGTTCTGAGTAGTCTGACATAACCTAACCAGATCTGTCTTTTCATGAAATAGGGGGTTTTAGGGCATGAACTGAGCAGCTACAATGCTACAGTGACTTGTGGGAGTGTCATAGGAATGTCATGGGAGTGCCATGTAAATGTATTTTTATTGTAGAAATATTCTTATGTATATAATATTAATATATTGGTTTTATAGTTAACTATTTTAGAGTTTAATTGGATTGACAATGTTAGTGAAGTTTTTGGCAAGTGCTGTCTTTTGCTATTATATTGTATACTGTATAATACTATATTGACACAATTGTCACAAACAGCAATGCACAAATAAATGGTGTGTCATGGAATAAAGGTCCAGCTCACTAATAACTACTGTAACAATAACAAGTTTTGTTCAAATGTTTTAAAACATCAAATAACATTTTCATTTCATATTTGCTGTAACAAATTTGATCAGCAGTCAAACTGGATAAAAACATTACCTATGTATTATTATTTTACAGACAACTCAGCTGGCATAGAAGCACAGAGACAAGGATACAGTCGCAAACAAAAAGAATTCTATCTCCTCCCAGTGGTGGTGGAGGATAGTAGTTATCCTATCCAAAGCAGTACAAGCACACTGACCATTAGAGTATGCAGATGTGATTCAAGAGGAGTTATCCTCTCCTGCAATGTGGAAGCAATTTTTTTACCTGTTGGCTTAAGCACAGGTGCTTTGATAGCCATTTTGCTGTGCATTATTATACTTTTAGGTAAGTTTTCGCTATGCAAAAATAGAGATCCCAATATAAGGTATAAGGGAGTATTGGTACAATATTGGGCACACAGTATAAAAACTATCTTCAGTATCTATATATCCATCTATCTATATATTTATTCATATATCTAAAGCTGGCCATACACTAAGTCGATATTATGTATGAATACATGATTTTGATGCTTCATAAGTTGCATCGCGTGCACATTGTGCATGTTTTGGGTACGACTACGATGTATTGCGTGGTCACGCAGGTCAAATGTCGTATCTCTGATCATACGTGCAGTTCATATTATGCGTCATAACCATATGCACATCATACCATGTTGTATGCACATACGATGCATCATATGATTTTCAGTGGCATTTCCTCTACTTTTTTTTTTGTAAGGCACACAATCGATTGTTTAGTGACGGGTGGTTAGCACATCATGTGTCATTTGTGCGTCCATGACTGCCAGGGAGTTCAAGAGAAATCGTGATAAGACTCACATTGAATGCGGGTCTTTCTGATGTATACTGTAAAGATAGATATCGAAATTAAAAATACGCATTATTGCTTTAAGGGAGTGCATTTTTATTTAGTATCCAAGAGGCATATTTACCACAATCTAAATTTTTATTGCAGTTACAGTATCTGATATTTTTACCCCAACTTGCAAAGCAGAAATTAATAGTTTAGTTGCATTTATCATATCTGGGGGGCCTGAACAGAGCCTCAGGGAATACCTTGACCCAGCAAATGTTTAGAAGCAAGTCCATAGCTACCACTATCCCTTTGCTACAAGATATGTAACTGGCAAGAGTAATGTACATGTAACAGTATGGGCCTGCAAGAAGGTATTTGAGGATACCGTTCTGAAAAAAAAAAAAAAAGATAAAATAGTCCATAGGATACTATAAAATAGCCCATATGTTACTATGGGTTATAATGCCACCTGAAGGTAGCATTGGCTAGAGTGGTGTATCTGCAAAATGCTTTGGCAAATTTCACAATTTAGCAGTCCCCATAGAAACCTAATGGGCCCGATTTTTCGATTGAAATTTTAAGGACCGTAGCAAGGCATGCTTTTATTTGTAAATACATAAGCATTACGAGATAATAGTAAAGTATATAGGGTAATATAAAGGATCATATATACAACAAGTTTCTAAAACATAAAAAATTCACTTTAATGACATATGTATGCATACAATCTGATTTCATAGTTACAGCAAATTAACAATTGTTTAGTTATAAATAATTAATACACACACATAGGCCCAGTATCAAGAAGCTATTATTGTAGTCTATCCTACAGTAACTGAATTGGTGGGTCCTCATCTAGAAGCCATGCCAGGTAGTATGTGTCAAACAATAAAACATTTTTAAATAATGGTATTGCATGTTTCCCACATCTCAAACTTGCACCATAAAAATACTACAGATGTTTTTGGAAGCTGTTGAACTGTACCCAATGTTAGAATCCTACATAATTGTCTATTTGCATGCTTATAAGCATGGTAATAGAGTTTTTTTCAGAAACAGACAGGGATAATCCCTTAGATTATTAATCCTTCTCCCTGCTGTGCTTACTAATTACTTTATAATCATTATTATCACTTGAGAGATTTGGACAACTCAATTGTTCAGACTGAAGTCATTAGATAGCCTAAATGCATTCAATTGCTCAATGCTAGAACCTATACAGAACTATTCTTAAATATTTTCAATTGCACATATTTATCAAGGGGCTGTATGGCTCTCTAATTCAGTTCTGCAACCCATTGCCTTAAAGAATGCCTTTAACAATGTTTAATTGTGGGCATGATTCAGAGATGGGTGCAGTTCCCATTGCTGTTGCATCTTTAGATGCCTCCTGTTGGCATCACAGGTCCAAGTGCTTCATCCTAAATTGCAGCATCAGATCATCTGTAAAGTCTTTAGCTATCTGAGTAATCCTGAGGTTACTCAGATTGTCCCACTCAGCTCTGTAGCCAAGGACACGAAGCCTGCATTGGAAGATGAAGTCCCTGATATCGCCCCTCCCAGAAAACAGGGTGACACCCCCCATTTTTTTAAGTACACTGACCAGCTCCACCCACTCCCCACTCCCAAACTGCTGTAGATGGTCAATCAAGCTGCGGCTCAGTGGGCACTCCACAAGGCACCTCACCATCAGAGTTGTACCCTAACCAAGGCCGCCATCAGAAATTCTGGGGCTCGGGACTTGCAAAATAGGCAGCCCCCCTAAAAAATAATAATAAATAATATATATATATATATATATATATATATATATATATAGTGGTGATGGCGGCACTTCACAGACTTGTAAAGGTTGAAACAGTTTTTTATTTAATACTTATTGGACCTAATAAATAAAAAGCTGTTTTAACCTTTACAAGTCTGTGGAGTGCCGCCATCACCGCTATTTGTATCCAGGTCTCTTAGGACTTATGGAAGGCACCGCAGCCCTTCACTGGAATTCCCCACATTGAGTGTCGGGTTCTTTTGGTACATATATATATATATATATATATATATATATAAAACCATACAAAATAAATATATACACATACACACACACACACACACACACACACACACTCACAAACTTTCTCTCTCCCACTCACTCTCCCTCAATTTACCTATCACAGGCTGGCTGGAGCTGTAGCAGCCTGGTCCTGTGTAGCTCTGCCCACTCCATTTCGTATAGCTCTGCCCCCTTTTCATGACCAAGATCTGGCACAGTCACAGGAGAGGGGAGAGTACACTGCAAGCTTCTATTGAATAGTTTCTGCCAAAATGTCCACCACCTCAGAGAAGACAGTTATTAAAGATACTAGAGGAGCTTCCTCTAGTATCTTTAATAACTGTCTCCTCTGAGGCGGCGGCCATTTTTGGAGGGATGTTTACAATAGAAGCTTGCAGCGTCCTCTCCCCCTCCGTTGACAGTGCCAGAACTTGGTAATGAAAAGTGGGCGGAGCATTGCGGTGGCGGACGGCGGCATGAGCGGCCTGGGCCCTCTCCTCAGAGAGGCTGGGCCCGGGACATCTGTGCCCGCAGCACCCCCCTGATGGTGGGCCTGACCCTAACCATCAGGTTAGTGTACATCATTGAATTAGGCACTATATTCCCTTCATGCCAGAATGCACAATTTTTGGGATAACACCATGACAACTCCATCTGTCTAAGGGATGCTTTAAACTTTTTCTATCCTTGAGTTTGACTGTTTACAAACATGGATACCACCTAAGAAGAAAGAATAGAGGTAATGGTGGCGCTGGCAGGCCTGTGTGTGTGTGCACCCTGGGATTAGCTGCCACCTGGTAAGGAGGTAGCCGGCCTCCTCAAGAGCAAAACAATTATGAATAAATTACCAGGTGGGCGCTTAATACCAATTGATGGACACAATGATAAAAAAACAATTTATTACATACATTAACAACATATAACACATAAAAATAAACAAGACCACAATGCAGTATTCATATAAAACTGAGGTTCCGGAAACCTCTATTGGAACAATATTAAAAAATAATTAGATGTACTCAGAAGGCAATCGCAATACCTAAGTGTTTAAGAGATAGTTCTCTGGTAGCTGTTAGTGGTGTTTAATTACTTGCCCGGATGTAAAAAGCACAAGAATACTTTGGCACAATCGTGCATGTAGCTGTCCTCAGAGTATGTATTAAATTCCGATTAGAAAAGAGTTCATCATTTGCCGATTTGAATAGATATATGAGCGGTGCAAAAATAGAGAATTGAAAGAAAGCTGTTACTCACAGACTGGAAAGTTTATCCTTTACTGTACCGCAGTAGTGTTGATGTAAGGGGCCGCTTGCTATCACCCTTTGCACGGGTGAGACATCCGTCAGCGGCAGGACTCGTCAGCGGCGTAGTCCGTCTGTAGCATCGGCAGAAAGCCGTTCTCTCCTCCAGCAAACTGTAGGTGCACCGGTGCTGTGTTCTCCACCCCGAGTGCTGGTGGAATAGTATTCACCAGAGTGGGACACAGGGTGTTCCCGGTACGGTGCAGGAGATTGAGTATAGCAGTCACGCTGGAGAGGTAACAATTACCGGCAATTGTTTAGATGAGCTAGTAGGAGGACACACTTCAATTCTTGTGGGCAATGAGGTATTGGGGCTCCTTCTCTCTGTACCCTCGGTTCGTACCTGTTTTGATGTTGAAAGTGGGGAGAGGGGGCGTGATCCCTTGGTCTCTTGTTGTAATCTAAAAAAGACTCTTTAGCTTCTTGACTATGATTGGTATCATTATGATTAGCATAACGTTTGTTATCCCACCTTTTATGGCGGACTTCCCTCCATCCAGGTGACGGTGATTGGTGTGAGTAGAATTTTCTCATGGAGTTTCTCCCACGATTGGGATAATGTTCGATTGATCTTGGGGAGTGGTATTCTTCCCTATCTCTATTCTCTGTCCTCACCCTATATTGGGGCTTCCCCTGTTTAGGTTTAGCAGAGGTCTTAGAGATATCATTTCTACGAGTTTTGGAGAAACTTCTCACACAGTCAGATTGATAGTCAAGTAGATCTCTGGAGAACTTTTTTTCTTTTCGATCAATAGTTTCTCTCTCAAATTCTTCTACTCTCCTATTAACCACAGTTTCCCTTTCTTTATAATAGGGCTCCTCCTTATGTTTCCCTATTTGTTCCTGTACACTCTTAATCTCCTTCTCAGTTTCTAAAAGTTTAGATTCCCTATAATCAATCAAAAGCTGCATTAATGCAAAAGAACATTTATCTAAAACATTTTCCCATTTTGTCCTTAGATCAGGGTTATCCTGAAAGGAGAGATTCTTAAAGATTCGTAGACCACGAGGAATTTTATTGTTCTCTATATATTTGGTGAGTGAGGTCTTATCCCACCAATGTCTACATTCTGCTTTAAGCAGTTCCTCGAGTCTATTAGAATCCTGAAGAAACTCATCATAAAGAGAGTTCTCTTTTTTCTTATAAACATTTTCAGATGTGTATTTTTTCAATATTTCATGTCTGCGTTGAATTCTGTCCGCATAGCAATTAACATTCATATTAAAATTTATAAGCACACAGTACTGCCCTGCTGCCCAAAAACCTCAGGCAGTTGGGATACAAACAGAAGAGAGAGTAGAGGTAATGGTGGCGCTGGCAGGCCTGTGTGTGTGTGCACCCTGGGATTAGCTGCCACCTGGTAAGGAGGTAGCCGGCCTCCTCAAGAGCAAAACAATTATGAATAAATTACCAGGTGGGCGCTTAATACCAATTGATGGACACAATGATAAAAAAACAATTTATTACATACATTAACAACATATAACACATAAAAATAAACAAGACCACAATGCAGTATTCATATAAAACTGAGGTTCCGGAAACCTCTATTGGAACAATATTAAAAAATAATTAGATGTACTCAGAAGGCAATCGCAATACCTAAGTGTTTAAGAGATAGTTCTCTGGTAGCTGTTAGTGGTGTTTAATTACTTGCCCGGATGTAAAAAGCACAAGAATACTTTGGCACAATCGTGCATGTAGCTGTCCTCAGAGTATGTATTAAATTCCGATTAGAAAAGAGTTCCTCATTTGCCGATTTGAATAGATATATGAGCGGTGCAAAAATAGAGAATTGAAAGAAAGCTGTTACTCACAGACTGGAAAGTTTTTCCTTTACTGTACCGCAGTAGTGTTGATGTAAGGGGCCGCTTGCTATCACCCTTTGCACGGGTGAGACATCCGTCAGCGGCAGGACTCGTCAGCGGCGTAGTCCGTCTGTAGCATCGGCAGAAAGCCGTTCTCTCCTCCAGCAAACTGTAGGTGCACCGGTGCTGTGTTCTCCACCCCGAGTGCTGGTGGAATAGTATTCACCAGAGTGGGACACAGGGTGTTCCCAGTACGGTGCAGGAGATTGAGTATAGCAGTCACGCTGGAGAGGTAACAATTAACGGCAATTGTTTAGATGAGCTAGTAGGAGGACACACTTCAATTCTTGTGGGCAATGAGGTATTGGGGCTCCTTCTCTCTGTACCCTCGGTTCGTACCTGTTTTGATGTTGAAAGTGGGGAGAGGGGGCGTGATCCCTTGGTCTCTTGTTGTAATCTAAAAAAGACTCTTTAGCTTCTTGACTATGATTGGTATTATTATGATTAGCATAACGTTTGTTATCCCACCTTTTATGGCGGACTTCCCTCCATCCAGGTGACGGTGATTGGTGTGAGTAGAATTTTCTCATAGAGTTTCTCCCACGATGGATACCACCTAATCCACTACTGTATATTGATGTCATCGATAAACTTTTTCATGTGTTTCATATTGATTGGGTATATACCATGTTCCACACAGAATATTGTCTACTGGTCACGTTTTAGAGAGCGCAATACAAGGTAATTTTATGGGAGCATTGGTACAGTTCTGGACACAAGTTTTATTTGATTCATTATTTTGGCATTATGCTAAGTTTTATTTAAGTTGTATTTGTTTTAATGTAATTCCCCTTTAAATGTAACTTTCCTTTAAAAAATTACTTTAGAACCAGCCTGATACTATGAAGGAATAGGGAAATCACTTTTCATGTACTGTAGATTGTAATTATAATACAATAGATTAATCCTTTTATGACATATACTGTACTAACTTTATGTATGTATTTATTTATTTATTTCAGTAATAGTGGTACTCTATGTAGCATTAAGGAGACAGAAGAAGAAAGATGCCCTGATGACATCAAAAGAAGATATAAGAGACAATGTAATTCATTATGACGATGAAGGAGGTGGGGAAGAGGACACTCAGGCATTTGACATTGGTGCCCTAAGAAATCCAAAGGTAATTGAAGACAATAAAGGCCGCAGAGACATAAAGCCTGAACTTTTGTGTTTGCCTCGTCAGAAACCACCAGCAGAATATAATAGCGACATCAGAGATTTCATCAGTGAAAGGCTTCAAGAACATGATATGGATCCAAATGCACCACCTTATGACTCACTAGCAACTTATGCCTATGAAGGCTCTGGATCTGTAGCTGAATCCCTGAGCTCAATAGAGTCACTCAGTATGGAGGCAGATCATGATTATGATTTTTTAAGTGACTTTGGACCCCGTTTTAAAAGCTTGGCAGAGTTGTTTGGAGAGGAACATGACAACACAGACAAAATCACTTAATTTACAGACAAATGGTGAACAATCAAAAAGCTTTATTCAGACTGTGTACAAAAAAAAATCAAATTTTATATTAAAATGCTATAATATTTATCATACTGTCAGTTTTTGTTTGTTTCACAATTGGAAGATTTATCCTGTAATGAAATAAAAATGTTTTTGCTATTTTACATTCAACTGAGAAAATTCAGGAATGTTATCTACAATTTACTGAAACAACACTCTAAGGGGGATATTCAATTGTTTGAAAAGTCGGTTGGGTGTCTGTTTTTTTCCTCTCTATTAGATAGGAAAAAACAGTCTCCCATCTGACTTTTCAAACAATTGAATACCCCCTAAGAATATACATGGTTTATTGGGATATGGGGAAAAGAAAGAAACTTTTTCTTGATTCTACTGAAGTGCCTAATAAAACACTTTTTGTTGGTATAGTTAGTGCAAAACAAAACAGAAGTAGTATGTCAAAAGTAATGTTCTAATTCAAGGGTTCTCATATAGGTATACACATGTACCACTGACACAGAGGCATCACCGGGTCTAGTGAGGCATCACCTCATGCACCAAAAAGGTGTTGTGACCTTACATAAAGAAAGAGTGGCCTTGCAGGAGATTCCATCATTTTGGGGGCATGCCCAGCATCTCTGGAGATGATGGGCTGCCCCAGAAAAAGTCTGCCTATGCTGTCAGCTCCTCCTCTATAACAGAAACTGGGTGCTGCAGGTCAGAATGTCACCCTGCCTCACCCAGCTACTGTCACTGCAGAGAAGCCATCATTTTAATGTCACCCTCTCCGAGGAGCTACTGGTGTAAGTATTGTTCCCATCACTCCCCCTAATCAGCTTGGTATAAGCACTCTGGTGCCCTCCACGGTATACAAATACCTTACATAGGATTCCAATATAGGCGGCACTCAGGAGACTGAAGAGAGATGGAGGCTTAAGAGACAAAACAGGTTGAGTATAAACTGCACTACGCCAGCACTTTCTTCATCTCACTGAATGTAAGATCCAAGTTGTTTTATTATTGTTATTAATATTTGCGGTACACAATAAAATGGCAGATAAAAAGTATTACACTATGGGAGGGAACACCTTTTGTACTGACATGAAAATCACTCACCAAATGGTTGAATACTGAGGCTGGGAGAAAGGGATTTGACTTAATCTTAGATGTTCCCATTAACCCCCTGATCACAGCATCTGCCTCCTGAGCCATTTACCTCACCACACATCCCTGGTACCCATCCATCTAGACAAGTACCAAGAAGAACTCACATGCAGCAGATGCCTGACAGTCATTTCCACAGCTCTCTGACAGTTTTACTCAGGGGACAGAGATCTGTTGAAACAGCTTTAGTTATTTGCTGAGGTGTGCTGATTTATGTTTACTCTTCAATAAACACCTCTTCATGCTAGATGTGAGTGCAGGTCTGTACTTTGTACATATGGATAGGATAAGTGTGTACATGCAATTAACTGTTTAGACTCTGCACCACACCTAAGGATTTGGAACATTTGAGTCTGCTTTATTTGACTTCTATCTTTTGCCCCGTACACACTGGGCAATAATACTGGATATGAACGATAACAATTTAAAAAAAAATATCTATCGTTCATATCGTCCATTGTGTATGCCCGCGGGTAGTTCATGTTCATCTATTGTCTATCGAACATAAAGCTCAATTTAGCCTACATCGTGGAATGCGCGGATGATGTCACTGTATAATATTGTTAAGTGATATCATTCAGTGTGTATTCACTGTACCGCTGAGCGATATAGTGCTAGTTGCACATTAGGGGAATGTTGCCCAGTGTCTGTCTGTCTGTCTGTCTGTCTGTCTGTCTATCTATCTATCTATCTATCTATCTATCTATCTATCTATCTATCTAATCTATCTATCTATCCAAACACAAAACCTTAGATATGATTGTATCAGTGAGATTTAGAAAGGTATCGCTTGCAGAACACCCACAATGCTTTATAATGGTGTTGTTTTTAAAATTAACAAACAGGAAAAGAAGAAATTCACAGGAGAATTTTGACGCACTTTGTAAATATACGGAGTAGACTGCACCACACACCTCATTGCCTAATGGCATTATCTGTTACATTTTGTATAAAAGAGGAGACACACTAGAATGCAGCATTCTTTCCATGCCCTTATATTTTTGTAACACTGCTAGTGTGGCGTGGTTACAGCTGCAGAAACTGGCACACGTGGAGCCAGCTCAGCTTAATCCTGAGGTTAGACTAGCATTATAGATTAGCATTCTGGAAGCTTTGAAAAATAAAAAACTCCTGTTTCATGGACATTGGGAGACTTTTTAAATTCTATTTATATAAATGTGCCATTATCATTTTATGCAATGTTTGGTTTACATGAGGAGCTCAGTAATGATACATCAATAGTGAAAGGGATTTTTTTTATCATCTATGATAATAATAACAGCAATGTGAATTATCCATTTGCCAGAAATGATTAGCTTATTGGAATGAATTATCAGTTTTGGAGTTTCTTACTGCAAAATGTCTGTAATTTATTTATTTTTATTTTTTCCAGCTGTCTTGAAGGATGGTTGATCTTTTAAACTGATGCTTTCACAGTCTGACAAGTACTAACATCTTCTCCAAAAATAACTTTATATTTATTTATTTATTTATTTTTTGTAAATATATTTTATTGGTTTTCCAATGGAGATAGAAATAATCATTTACAGTACCGAGAAGGAATAAACAAGTACAATTAAGCCAGTGGTTTGCATAGACAATGAAGTTCTCAACAAAAACAATCATACCACATTAGCTGGGAGATTAGGGGGAGACATGTAGACAATAAATTCCAGAGACCTATTGGCAGACATAGAATCGATTAATATGGGTGTCTTACGCTAATCTCCATGTTACGGTACAGTAGGACTAGAAAATCCAAATAAGAGGGGGGAAAGACAGACAAAACAACACAGAACACTACAAATAACAATCAAGGGAGGAAGGGAAGGGAGCGGAAGGGGGGGGGTGAAAAAAAAAAACATCATCGGCAAACAGGGGTTCATAACCCAGTCATATATAATATTACAAAATAGTTTTATAGCTGTGACACAATTAAGAATCGGCAGAGAGATTCCTGAGCAAGTTCCAGGTAGTATTTTCGAATAATTTGAGAATATGAGTTTGCGTCTGTATTTCCAAAGTATTAATAAAAAATTCCCATTTACGGTAAAATTTCTCCACGCCCACTTCAATGTCAGGGATAGTAGCCCTTCGCTCATAGTACAGTATTTGCAACAATTTTTGTTTGACCTCTGATAACGAGGGAGAGGAGGAATGAATCCAATGAATGAGAATAATCTTTTTGGCAATCGTGGTGATTAAAGACAGCAATTGGAGTTTAAATTTCCTATCAGGACCTAAGTCCCAAGCTTTGAAGTTCCCACAGAGACATGCCAAAGGGTCAGGGCGTATATGAGTAGAAAACATAACATTTATAAACTGAATCACTTTATTCCAAAACCGTTTAATTTTGCCACACTCCCAAATACAGTGAATATATGTTGCATGTGACATTTTGCATTTATTGCATGCACCAGATTCGAGGGGCGTCATATACCGTCGCTGTGCAGGAGCTATGTATGCTCTGTGTACTATTCTAATGTGAACTTCCTGCAGATAGGAAGATTGTAGGAATCTAAGCGTGTTATCATATGAAGATAACAGGTCTGGTAAAAGTGTGATATTGGGCACATCTAGAGACCATTTCTTCAGGGTGGGTTCCCAGTGAGCCGAGGCTGACAAGGAGGCCAGTGAAGTATATAGTAGACTGATTTTATAAGGCACAGAGGCAATGAGCTTAAGCAAGGAAAGGAGCGTGTTTGATCTATTGTCAGTAGACGGTGGGACAGATAGGGATTGAATATAGTGACGTGTTTGAAGAAACATATAGAAGTGTTGTGCAGGAATGGAATATCGAGATTGGAGGTCAGCAAATGAATATAGGTGGCCACCAGGGTCAAATACCTTCGCTATCGAGGCTAAACCTTTATCTTTCCATTGAAGATAACCTACATTAGATAGTGAGGGGGGAAAAGCCGGATTTCCCCATAGTGCCACATACGGGGAATAGCTGGAATTACCATGAAATTTTCTATTTATATTAATCCAAGTCCGATAAGTATCTATGAATAAAGGATTGTCTTTAATAAATGGAGGAATATCCGCTAATCTGGAATGTAACAGTGCATTAGGGGAGTAGGGGGCAAATAGAGCAGAGTCCAATTGATTATCTGTGTAAGAGTCAGACTCGAGCAACCAGTCACTGATATATCAAAAAAATATTGCATCTGAATATAGGGCCAGATCAGGAAAGCCGAGACCTCCCTCCTTACGGGGTAATCTTAATTTAGCGAACGCAATTCTTGGACGTTTCCCTTGCCATAGAAATCGTGAAAAGAGGGTATTCAGGTTTTTGATATCCCTAGCGAGGAGCCTAAACGGGAGCATTTGCATTACATAGAAGATTTTAGGGAACAGTATACTCTTTATAGCTGCTATTCTGCCTAAGAGGGAAATAGGCAGGGATAGCCAATTGTCTAGGTATGATTTTAGTCTGGCGATGACGGGGGTAAAGTTAAGGGCATAAATGTCCGATAATGAAGACGATATATGGATACCTAAGTATTTAATAGAAAACTGGGCAATGTGGAAAGCTTGAAGAACGGGTAGAGTTTGAAAATACGGGGGTGAGCCACTAATGGGGAGGATCGCTGATTTGTCCAAATTGACTTTGTAACCAGAGACCGCACCAAAAGAGGAGATGAGGGTTAGGACAGCTGGAAGCGAGGATGCCGGGTTGGAAAGAAAAAGTACCATATCGTCAGCATATAGGGAAACTTTGAGTAATTTGGAACGAATGGCAATACCTTCAATTGTAGCAGAAAGCCGTATAGCTATCGCCAGGGGTTCTATGGCGATGGCAAAAAGAAGGGGGGATAGGGGGCAGCCTTGGCGTGTCCCACGTGAAATGTCGAAAGCAGACGATATGGAACCGTTACAGGAAATTTGTGAGGAGGAGGAATGGTATAGTGTTTGTAATATAGAAATAAAAGCTGAGGGGAAACCAAACCGGCGTAAAGCATTGAAAAGGTATTTCCAATTAACTAAGTCAAACGCTTTTTCGGCGTCAAAAGAAATTATCAGACTAGGAGGGGTGGAAGGGTTAACGTGTTGAATAGCTGCCAGAATTTTTCGAACATTAACTGCAGAATGTCTACCTAAAATGAAACCAGTCTGATCCGGGTGAATCATTTGGGGTAAATATAATTTCAATCTGTCAGCCAGAATTTTTGTAAATATCTTATAATCAAAGTTTAATAAAGAAATAGGTCTATAGGATCCAGGTAGAGATAAATCCTTGCCCTGCTTGGGAAGCAACTTAATGATCGCTGAATTAAAGTAGAGAGGAACCGATTTGGAAGCAATGATACCCTTATAAAAGGCAACCAAACTTTCCCCACATCTAGGCAACAGGATTTTGTAAAATTCCGCTGATAGACCATCTGGGCCTGGGGCTTTCAAGGGTTTTGATTGCTGAATGACCTTAGTGACTTCCTCTATGGAGACCGGAGCTCCCAGTAGATGAGAGTATTCCTCCGGAAATTGGGGAAGGGGTGGAAACTTCCAAGAAGCGAGGGGAACCTCGCCAGTGGAAGGGGGGATCAATATCTTGAGTATCAGAGTATATGGATTCATAAAAATCTTTCATAGCATCAGTGATCTGGTCGCTCGAGCTTGCCACAGAACCGTCTTCTCGATGTAACGGGTGGACCACCATAGGTGGTTGTGAGCCTCTTAGGAGATTGGAAAGGAGACGGCCTGTCTTGTTTCCAAATCTATGAAATTTATAATTAGTGGAGAAAAGGGAGCGATCACTTTTGATTTTAAAGTATTCGTCAAAATGAATTTTTGCAGTGTAGTACACCAACTTATTGGAAGGGGTAGGGGCCTCCTTAAAGGACTGATAGGATTCCGTCAATTTACACTGTAAATCAAGATACATGGCGGATAAGCGTTTATTCTCAGCCGCCAGGTAGGAGATTATGACACCGCGGAGGACCGCTTTGCCCGTCTGCCAAAACAAAAGTGGGTCTGAAGCTTCGCAATCAGTATTAGTATGTTTAAAGTCCATCCAAGCGGACTCTAATTTTTGCCGAAAAGAAATGGACTGGGACAAATAGTTAGGGAATCTCCATAATCTATAAGGGCCCTTATCTACTGTAGTTTGAAGTGACAACCATACTAACGCATGGTCAGATAACCCTATAGGTTCAATGACAACGTCCTGCACTTTGGGGAATAAGGAGGAGGATAATAAAATAAAATCTATGCGGGAGAGTGTCTGGTGAGCAGCAGAGAGGCAGGTGAATTCTTTTTCTATTGGGTTCATAGCGCGCCAAGCATCAATCAAACTGAGTTGCTTGGAAAGCGCTGGTATACCCAATTTAGGGAGCGAGACGGGAGTCTTTGAGGTGGAAGATCTGTCAAGAATCGGGGAGGAGATAAGATTAAAATCCCCCAATAGAATCAGAGATTTTGAAGTATGTGGTAATAATTTGGCCAGTAGGGTATTGAAAAAGGATCGTTTATAAACATTTGGGGCATAGATCGTGCAGAGGGTATATGGGGAATCGTTAATTACAATATCAGCTATCAGGTACCGCCCTTCTGGATCGATAATTGAATTAGAAATAGAGACGGACAAGGATTTTTTGGCCAAGATAGCTATGCCTCGGGATTTAGAGTTATAAGGTGCAGTAGCTAACAATTTCCAACCTAGTGTTTGCAATTTCAGGGATTCAGTGTGAGTCAAATGTGTTTCTTGGATACATATGATATCTACCTTCAGTTTGGAAATGTAGGTAAGAATCTTGCGTCTTTTAGCCGGGGAGTTAATTCCCCCGACATTCCATGTGCCTAAGCGTACAGACATTTAAGTGATAGGTGAGTAATGCAGGAACCGGTTACGAACATCCCCGTTGAACCTGTCAAATGAACAAAAAATGGGAGAGGGGATGGGAGAGGAAAAAAAAGGGAAGAGACAGACACAGACATGGGAAAACATGCAATGAGCACAAATAGAAATCTGCAACGTCAAAACCAGTGCCATTGAAATCATGGCAAACGTTTGATGAGTCTAACAATAAAACACAACGGGCGAGATAAGCCTCTAAGAACAGAATCAATGTGAAAAATTATTAACTAGGCCTCAAACTCAGACAGAAAATATGTTATCAGTAGTATATTTGTAATACCAGAGAATAAGGCATACTAACGTAACAATTCGTAGTGACCTTTTAACGAAGGGATGCATTTTTTTCAGTGGAACAAACAATGTAATAGAACATAACAGAGTCCATACGAACAGAGAGTAGATGTTATGCACACCAGTGCCTGCAGGAAAGTACTGGTGTCAGAACTGTTATGCACTCCAGTGTCTGCAGGAATGTACTGGTGTTTGAACTGTTATGCAAAACAGATGGACTCACAGACAAACTGGGGGATATGACATAATGTACACAGAAGGTGATAGGGTAACAAAATACACACAAAGTGAACAGAGAAGCCCAGAGGCTAAGGAACTGGGTATCTCCCTTGTATTAGAACTGCTCAGATGGAAAAGCAAGATGTTGTGTTTTAATACGTAGAGAACCCGAAATGCTGTTGCTAAGGGCAACAGCAAAACCCTAAAGGGTTACCAACGGGTGTGGCAGTAAACTCCTTGGTCAGAGATGGAATGATAGACACAAGGAGAATCTCCACAATCCTAATTCTCACTTGCAGTGCACAGGTTTTAGCTTACTGCCACTAAACTGACCCCTGACACCTAGCACAGTGAGACAGGATTAGACAGGCAAGTCTTAGAATACAGCCGCAAACTTGCTAAGTTCACAGAGTAGTAACAGAACCCCAGCAAGCTAAATGACTGACTCCAGTCTTACTGCTAGGTCTGGATTGGCAGAGTGTAATACCAAATCCCCAGGCCTATTTGCAGTAAGCAACAAACAAATACAAAGCTACACAGTACTGGCTAACTTTCATGAACTGACTAACCAACAAAGATTCAGCAGCATCTGCTTACCCTGAAAAGAGGCCTTATAAAGCAGGTGCTGTCCACGCCCCACTCAGACCTCACAGACTGTGAGCACAAAAACCAGCACCGGATCCCCTGCCGTGCACAGAGCCTATAACCACTGCACAGCAAAAGACCCGAACCGGAGTATCAGCTGCGCTCAGGTTACACCACTAGCACTTGTCTCCCGGTTGCCATGACGACGTGGCAGCACAGGGCAGGAGACCCTAACAGTAGATCAGCGAGTAACCGGAGGGGCATCTGCAATATCGCCTTGAGGTGCAGAACGGTTCTCTTCTGCCAAGAAAGCCTCAGCATCAGCGGGAGTGTTGAAGTCTTTGTAAGAAGAACCATCAAACAGTCTGAGCTTGGCTGGGTAGATCAGGGCAAATTTACGTTGGTCTGCCACTAAGCGGGAGCATACTGGAGAAAAGGCCTTACGGGCTCGAGACAATTCCACTGAGAAATCTTGAAAAAGGTATAACTTCGACGACTCCCATGGAATAAATTTCTTGTTGCGGGATGCTGACCAGATCAACTGCTTATGTAAGTAATTAAGACATCGAAACAGGACAACTCGAGGATGGGTAGACGTAGCAGCAGAATGTTGACCCACTCTGTGAACTCGTTCAATGATGAGATCGCGACATTCAGATTCGATTCCTAAAAGGGTCGGGAGAGTGTTACGAACAAAATGAGCTAGAGCCGGGCCCTTGACTGTTTCCGGGAGCCCCACTAGTCGAATATTATTTCTGCTAGACCGATTTTCAAGGTCAACTACCTTGTTCCAAAGATAATAGGTGTCTTTTTCCAATTTGGGAACCACTTGCGTGAGATGGGAGACATCTTGAAACAGGGTACCGACCCTATGTTCCGTTTCAGCAACCCGGTGGGTGAGGTGTTGGAGTTGGGAAGTTATATCCGAAACTGCTTGTGAGAGTAGTGGGCCCATGGTCGCCTTAATAGCATCCACCACATCATTATATGTAACATAAGAGTCCTGAGGGGCTACCGATTTTTTTGCGGCAGGAGATAAGGCAGCAATAGCAGAATCTGAAGACATGTTGGGGTCTGCCCTCCTCTTTTCCTGGCGTGGTTGAAGAGGTTGTGCTGAGGCAGGAGGCGTAAGGTATTTTTCCATATAAGCGGCAGCTAGGGTAATATTATATTCAGATAAGACCCCGACAGGCAGTAACAGTGACAAATGGAAATGTCTCTACTGAAATTAGTAAGATGAGGCCGGTGAGAGAGGCTATCAGCTCATTGCGTAGATAAAATCACATTGCAGAGTACTTTGGTAGATATTCCTGTGAGAGGGCCTTCAGAAGTACATGTAGGTATACGAACAATGCAAAAGGACACAGTAACAGCCTGACCAGCAGCGCTGCTAAGGTCTTCATCCAGAGCAGAAAGCTTCTGAGGCCAAGTGTGGGTAATGCAAAAAATATGGTAATGCAAATCACAGGAACCAGGGGGGGTTAATGTGAAAGGTGACAAGCTTCACATGTGGCTGCAGACCGGGAGTGTTAGGGAATAGCAAAGGGTGCACCCAGGTATTACACTTAGGGATAACTTATGACCTCCAGCAATATATTAAATAAGTCCCAATAATGTAGGTAGCAAAACAAGAGGTTAGGGAGAGGCTCCAGCAGGAATAAATAATAAAATATATGTAACAGTCCAGCAAAAATGTTCCCAGATAAGGCTGTATTGCAAAGTACTGGGGAGAAAATGGCCGCCGCAGCTGTGCTCAGCCTAAGTGCAGCAGGGCTCGTTTTTGTTGCTCACCTCCTGTGTTGTGCCAGCAGGGTGATGCAAAGCTGCTGGCTATGGTGGTCGTCAGGCCTGGAGAAAGGGGAGGCAGAGTATGAATGGAGGTCTAATCGGAGCTGGCGTCCGCGGCTCCATTCTCCCGCGATTCTCGTCGTGGAGCTCAGCCGGCGGGACGGAGCGGGTACTTGAGTCCCCGGCTTTTCCGGCGGGGAAGGCCGCAATCCGGAGAGACCCTTAATAGCGTCTCCCGGCGTCGCTGCTCGCCCCGCACTGGATCACGGTGGTAGCAGGTGATGAGGACGGCTGGTAGAGGGTGCTTTCAGAGGGGAATAAAGGGGAAAAGTGGCTATAAGGAGGGTAGCTGTTCAGGAGCTCACTGGAAGCACAGCTATTCCCTTTCCCAGTCAGGCCACTTTATATTTTTAATTAATTTGGTTTCATATTTCCCTTTTATGCTTAGTTTACAAAGCTCTATAAATGCACAAATGACCCCTCTTATTTCAGCTACAGCAGGGCTGTAATTGGGGGTGCACAAAGCACAGGGATCTGAGGCTGTACTATCTCTGCCTCTTGTCTCTAGCTTCAGGCTAACAGGGTGTCTGGAGCGCCCCCTGCATCCAGGATCACTGCTGCAGTGCCATCTTTTGGACGCTCCTGGCAGTTTGTACAGCTGCTCCTCAGGACATTCCGGGCAGTGCTGCACAAAGCTCTTGGACCGATCCTGGTTCTAAAAATATGAGGAAGAAGACAAGTAGGGATCCCCCGTATTTTTAGAACCAGCACTGGGCTCCAGTAACAGGGGTGGCAATGCCACAGCCAGGGGGCACACTTGACGAGGTCCCATGGCCTAAGCAATAAATCCCCCTATCTAGTCAGGTCAGGCCGGTCCTTCCTGGGGAAGTGGGGACCCCAAATAAAGGGGACCCCACCTTCAGGGCACCAAAGCCTGGGCTGAAGCCCTGTGCTATCCACTGCATATATTAAAATAACAACAGGACACACACACACACACACACACACCATGAAAGTGCAATTTTAATTCACAAACTCACACATAATCTCCTATCCCAGATCTCACTGATCTGTGCATGCTCCTTTACAACTCACCTGTTAGAAGTTTGTCTATTTGTAAATGAGTATTCGGTAAGTTTTTTGGTGTGAATTTAGAACTTGCACCCTACTTCATTGATAGAATTGTATGTTTTCCACAGGAAAACATCTAGATGGCAGTCTGGCCATTGTGAGTTGCGGGAATATGAGAAATATGCAAGTGTGCATGTTCTTGCACCCTGTTACATGAGCGAGTTCTGAAAAAGTGCAGGGTACAGTAGCTCACCCTTTTTAAAAAAAATTGCACCCTGTTACATTTAGCGCAACATGTTGATCTTTTGCACAAAGGTTAGAGCTGGAGCAAATATGCACTGATAATGATAATGCATATGAAAGTAAGCAAACGATGCATGTGGGTGAGTATACTCATTTAGTTCCATACATACAATGCATGATTAAATACAGATGATATGCATTCAACCCCATAGTCTCTGTTTATTTGATATATGTATAAAACTTGATGGCTTCTTGTTTCATTTCCATAGAGAGGTTAAACTGTTTTTCTTTATTCAAGAGCAGGCACTTGGCACATGCATCTTTCAATTTTGGAAAATGTCTATTTTTTGTACAAGAGTACTTCAGACATATACTCCAGTGAATATTTTACTCTGCACTTTGATATATCTGATTGCTAATCTTAACTCATTAAGTAGTTAATAGCTTGAAAAGCTAATAACTGTAATTTTTCCAGATAAATATGAGCTGCCACATTAAGTTTATACAAGGAGCTATCATTTTAGATCATAAGTCTAGGTAAATGCTTTAATTTCATGATGGTAATAATAATAATAATAATAATAATATACATTATATTTAAAAGTGCCTTGAGTCCTGTTTGGAGAAAGAACGCTATAAAAATTAAATTATTGTTATTATTGTAATAATAATAATAATAATAATAATTATTATTATTATTATTATTATTGATAGTAGTAGTAGTAGTACTACTAGTAGTAGTAGTAAAGCAAATTGCAAATACAAAAATTAAGCCTACCAAAATACATTACAGAAAAATATTTATTATGAGGACTGTCATATTTCAACCTATAATATAACACATTTGCACACTACAACATAATATAATATAATATAATATAATATACATATTTAATTAATTACATATTTGTATATTGTAATTTTTTTAGGGCCTGATTCAGAAATGTATGCAAACCCATTTATTTTGCAGCACAGCTATTATCGGCAGTTTGCGCATGTGTCTTAGTTGCTCTGCGCATGTACTGCAATGGTCTTGTGATGGCGGTCACAGAAAAGATTTATTGGCAAAGTGATTGACAGTCAGGGACCATTTCAGGGAGGTAAAAATGAAGGCATGTCATGACCATTTTGGGGGGTGTTTAAATCTGCAATGGCGGTCCCATATGCAGCTGCAATGGCTCTGGTGTCATACTTTTTTACCCCCTTTGATAAGCGACTGTTCTGCAACCAATACTCCGTCTTTCTATGCAGCTGCTGGGATTTCCAAAACCGCTATATTATATGTTTGCGGCTGTAAATGCATTTACGTACATCTCTGAATAAGGCCCATAGCATGGTTGAAAAAAGTTACAAGTCCACTTATTTCAACCTTCATTACTGTATATTAAAAAAGCTGTATTATATCTCTGTGGTCAAACAGGTGGAAATAGCATGTGATGATTATGATTCAGCAAACTGATAAGTTGATTGCAAATGTTCCTCTGACAATGAGATTTTATAACTGCTATTGACACCTAATAATATCATGTGCCAGTAGGGGATCCATTCAATTAGCTGGCTGTTTGGATCTCGGCAGTCAGGATACCGATGCTGGAATCCTGACAGCTGGCAATGCCACCAGCAGGAATCCCTGCAAGCCAGGACTATTCCCACTCGTGGGTGTCCACGACACCCGAATAGAACCTGTGGAGAGCGCAGCAAGCCACCGAGCTCACAAGGGGACTCTTTGCCGCTGCCAGCATTCTGGTGGGCTGGATGACGCTGTCGGGAAATGGACAACTGGCATCCCACCCGCCGGTAATTCATACTGAATCCGCCTGAAGAACTAACCCCTTGGCTAGGACAGGTTGATTCAGCCCCTTGCAGCAGTAACTTTAACTATGGGGTTAGCTTTTTATATTACTGTAGCTTAGTAACAACCAATTAGGTAACTTATGTTTCTAGAGGGTTTTTTGTGTGTTTAATAAGCTAGTATCATCTGGCAATCACTCTATCATGAAAACTTTCAAGACATTTGAGACACTGCTCTTTCTGGGTATTGTTTAACATTATGATTGTTTTATATACTGGGTTGTGTTTCCCTGACATTTGCTCTGCTTTTATTTTAGCTTTGCCCTTCCAGTTTATTTTTTTTTCATTCCCTTTCTTTTTTCTCTTCTTTTTTTCTGCTTTCCTCTCATTTCCTTTTTCCTTTTTCATCTATCTCAACCTACCTCAAATTTCATTTTACCCATTCTCACATCTGCTCTCCCATCTAAAGTGATGGGAGATCACGGGGTGATAATAAATTGATCCCCGTTATTACGCTGATCACGCCCAAATCCGGATTTAGCTATGTAAAGCGAATAGGCACGACACAAAAACTCCTGTTTTGGCGCCTTAACATGTCACTTTTTGTGCATTTCTGCTCGCCAAACTCGGGGGGTAGTGAGCTTAAATGAAGTTCTCACACCCGTTGGCAGAAACATTCAAATAGCTGCCAGTGTGGGCATGTGGGGACCCACAATAACTATAGATTTCTGCCCATTGTGTCCTATCCCGGTTGTTCTGTGGGTCAATCCACTGGATTTTTGGAGCTTTCTGGGGCCTCTGATACAGCTGTCACTGCAGTCTTTGTTCGATATGCTGATGGCGCTTCAAGCATACTCTACCTGCTGCATCAAAGCTGTCCAACTTCAGCATGTAGCAATCACATGAATGCAACTTTTCGGTTGGGGGATCTCCCTTGTACATAGTCACCTGGAGAGCCATCACCAAATCACTTAAGCGTCAAAATCTAGTGACTGCTTTTGGGCTGCAGCGTCATACAGTAACTAGGGGCCTCTTCCATGCCTTTTCTCCCTGCTGGACATGGACAAAAACAAGCAGCCTCCCCTAAACTTATGTGCTGTCAGTGCTTTGCTAACACTGTCCTTGGTGGTGGGGGATCACCCTTGTACATAGTCACCTGGAGAGCCATCACCAAATCACTTCAGCGTCAAAATCTAGTGACTGCTCTTGGGCTGCAGCGTCATACAGTAACTAGGGGCCTCTTCCATGCCTTTTCTCCCTGCTGGACATGGACAAAAACAAGCAGCCTCCCCTAAACTTATGTGCTGTCAGTGCTTTGCTAACACTGTCCTTGGTGGTGGGGGATCTCCCTTGTACATAGTCACCTGGAGAGCCATCACCAACTCACTTCAGCGTCAAGATCTATGGACTGCTCTTGGGCTACAGCTTCATACAGTAACTAGGGGCCTCTTCCATGCCTTATCTCCCTGATGGAAGAGTGGATCATCATGAACAAAAACAAGCAGCCTCCCCTAACCTAATGTGCTGTCAGTGCTTTGCTAACACTGTCCTTGGTGATGGAGGGAAGGACAGTGAAGGCTAGTAGAAAAACATAGGGTGCTTTCAGCTGGCCCTGACACTGTGGAGGTCATGCCACTGGTCAACCACTGGCATATTTGCAGGTGCCTGCAAATATGCCAGTTTGGTAACTAAGCACTTTACTGCAGGCATGTCTGGCTCCTTAAACTTTGGTTAGTAATATGGGTGAGTCTGTACAGTAATGTACTTTACTTGACTTTGGGTCTTCAATACAGGACCAGTTGGTCAAACACTCTGAAGTCATGAAGGCACATTATTCAGTTAATGTGCAAGGTGTTGATAATGAGTTGACAGTGGGCTTAAATTCCACTTGGCTGTATAGTCTGCTGGCAAGGTCATTACTGGATCTGCCTAAGGTCTCACTGCTCCTGGGGAGTCTAGTGGGTTGGCAGTTACCATGAGAATAGCTTGGTCTTTGGTTCATAATTCCACTTCAATTGGTGATTGGTAGGTGAGCTACATGTAGCAAGAGGCATAACTAACACGATCATTATAGTTGGTGCTCTGATAGTAGCAAAACATCTCTAGGCACTGTATAGTAGTTTATTGTGCCCTACAGTTACAGATACTTGATTGTGTTAGGAATAGTAAGTTTGTGGATAAGTTCACATTTCAACATCAATCTAAAAAGGACATGGTGGCACAAGAGAGGTGGTATAGGCAAAGGGTAATATCAGTCAAATACTGTACCAACTGGTTTGGTGGGCCTATTTAAAAACTTGCTTGTTGGAATCTATGGACATATATCTGCATTTGAGTGAGAGTTGTCATCTGGAGTCTGCATAATGAGGAGTTTTGTAACAAACAAAATGGAAAAGCTATTATGGACTTTGGATGCAATGATCTCGGCTTGATATCATGCAGCCCACATGGATATGGAATGACACTTCCTACCCTTCCATCTGGTAATAATTTATCTAAGTTTAGGTGTTGAATACAATATTGAACAGTGAAGGTTTGGTGTCATTTTCAACATTTTTACTTCAGATGCAGAACTACACAACCAATTAAAGATTTGCAGAGGCCAGGAAATGGCCTTGCTGCATGATGTGCCACAAGAAGTGGTGGTCAGAAACCCCTACTCCATGCTTAAGTGGTCAGTGTTGAGTTGATGTGGAGGAGCAAAGATCTGGATTTCTTGTTGATTTTTCTCTCCCAATCTTTGGTCATCCTAGCGTACTCAAGAACACTTTTGAATTGCCTATGGTGGTTAAGTAAAAATCGATGAAGGAGGTACTGTAGGAACAAGTTGCATAATTAATCCATATACTATTCCTCCTTTACCTGATTTGGCATTATACCCTGTTGCGACAGTGCCAAAAGGTCCCAGAAAAATATTGTCAAATCAAGCACCTGTTTCATTCTCCTGGTTCTTCAGTGAATGATGCAAATCCCAAGGCTTGCTACTTGTTGATCAATCATTTGATGAGTCCCTTGCAGTCCTTTGGGGTTGGAGACTTACTTGAAAATATCAAAATTGAACGGCTGTCCACCTGTTACATCTGGGAGGAGCTGGACTGCACACCATAATTTAATACACATAATAAGAGGTGATAATATGCTGAGACTTGTAGTGTCACACAGAAAAAATAGAAAATGCAGATGCACACTCTATTTACTAAGAACACTGCTTATCAGAAGTATTATAATACAATCTGTACTTTAACATGGAGTAAAACTGAGGTTCTTAGCATAATTTTGGCCAAAAGTCTGGGCCAACCTACCATGACCAGGCAATCTCATCAGGTGGGTCCTTAATATTACTAAGGCGCAAGTCCTCAGCACTGGACCTCCTGGCGAGCACAACCTAACTGCCCCAATGCATCATCACATTAGTAAGACATAGCAATTTATGTGTTAGAAAGTTTTACATTAATAAGAAGTAGCTGCTGAGGGTTAGAAGTGTTATATAAGTGCAAAAGTGGCAATTAAGGTTTTAAAAAGTACTACATAAGTAAAAAGCAATTTAATTACTTAAAAGTGTTACATTAAGTGTTACAATAATGATGCCCCAAAGCAGCTCAGCTATAAATGCCTGGAGGCACCACATCCCCAACCCAATACTAATATTGACATATTATATAATTTATCCAGGACTTACCATTCATTATGCCTATTCCAATATGTATAGTAGACTGCAAATGCAAAGACCATATACTAATTAAAAATACCCAAGAACAGTTGGGTGGAACGGGGTGCTAGCCCAAGCTGGAGGAGTCTACGCATGCAAGTGTACACATATATACACAATATAGCATATATGGGGAGGAGGATTTGGACTACACACTCTAATTCTTAACATACAGTAATAAGAGGTGCTACCATGCTGAGACTTGTAATGCCATACAGAAAAAAAGAGATAATGCAGGTACACACTCTGAGTACTAGAACAATTTAAATAAACTATGCAAATTTAACATGGAATAAAATTGAGGTTCTTAGCATAATTTTGGTCAAAAACATGACCCACCTACCATGACCAGATGAACTCAACAGATGAGTCCCTAAAATTCCTAAGGTTCAAGTCCAGAGAGCGTGACCTTCTGGGCTATTTTTTCTCTTTTTTTCTGTCTTCCTGTTATCCCTGCACCAATTTTTTTCCGGTTAATGAAGTTTCAGTAGGAGGATGGTTACACAGATATTTTCCCATGGGATGCTTAATTTCTTGCACATGGGGAGTCATTCCGAGTTGATAGCTTGCTCGCAGTTTTTAGCAGCCGTGCAAACACATTGTCGCCGCCCACTCGGGAGTGTATTTTCACTTTGCAGAAGTGCGAACGTGTTACGATTCCTGTACTCCAGACTGGAGAAGATCTTATGGCAGAGATCTGAGTACAGGAAAGAAATACAGGTTGTGGGAGCTGGAGAGCCTAGTAACCCCTGGCGCCCTAACTCCGTTGTCTCGCCCGTGTTATCAGAAATCCCCTGCGAGACTATGGTTGCTTGAGCCCATGGCAGCCGCGTTCGAAGGGCGGATTATGTCTGCCCAACCCCGATGCCCCCGCAGGTCTTAATGGGAGACAAGGGGAAGTCCGAGACAGGGAGATAACAAGGGGCCCTCTGACTAAGCAACCAAGCCAGGGGTTACAAGCTAACTTAACTAAATCAAAAGGTATGTGCGGACTAGCCGCCAGGGAAAAGGACAACCAAGGATCCACGGATCCGACACTCCTATCCGGCACCGCTGGACACCAGAGTGGATCTTGTGGAAGCGGAATCCTCCGCAAAGCACCAGAACTCAAAATAAACACAATAATAAATAGTAGCGGACAAGCCGCAACACACGGCTGCGCCGCGACTCACGAACACCACCAGATGTTAAAGGTGCTCGGTCAGACTCCAGGAACAGATGGTAACTTCCGAGTACTGGATCACTGAGAACAGGAACAAACGAACAGACCGGGACTGGGAACTCTCTCTGCAGCAGAATCAGGCAAACAGGAAGCTATCACCGGCGTCTGTGAGGAGTCCTGGGAGTGCTTTTAACAGAGAGTCTTCCAATCAGCTGTTTGGAGGCTGATTGGATTAAATGCCATGCAGCTGACAAGCTGCATGGCCAGGGAAACAGATGAGTGATAATTACAACATGCCGTGCAGCTGCATGCTACACAGCCAGGAAACCAGTGATGATATAAACTTAGACCCAGCAACGGGGAACACGATCCGACAGTGGCGTCCCCGTTGCTAGGCGCCGGCCGCACTGACGAGCGGACCCTCGGCGCCTAACAGTACCCCCCCCTTGAGGAGGGGTCAAGGAACCCCTAAATCCGGGTTTCTGAGGAAATTCTTGAAAAAATGCCCTTTTGAGCCTTGGGGCATGAAGGTCCTCATCTAGGACCCACGACCTTTCCTCAGGACCATAACCTCTCCAATGCACCAAAAAATAAAGCCGACCCCGGGACAGCTTGGAATCGAGAACCTTCTCAACCATGAACTCCTGCTGACCCTGTACATTAACTGGTGATCTCCCCTGAGGTTTTTTACGAGGAAATCTGCTAGATGAAACATATGGTTTGAGCAAAGAGCAATGGAAGGTATTTCCGATTCGTAACGTTTTTGGTAGCTGTAACCGGAAAGCAACTGGATTGACTTTTTTGATAATGAGAAATGGTCCAATAAATCTAGGACCCAATCTGGCTGAGGTTTGTCGAAGTTTGATATTGCGAGTCGACAGCCACACCCTGTCTCCTACTCTAAAAGTGCACGGCCGCCGGAACCTGTCCGAAAAATCTTTTTCCTTGAAAGCTGCTTTTCTGAGAGCTATGTGCACTTTTTTCCAAATAAGTTTAAGATGAGAGGTCAGGGCCAGAGAGGAGACAGAGGAATGTTGGAAAAATGAATTAGCTCTGGGGTGGAAACCAAAAACTGCAAAAAATGGAGACACATTGGTAGAGGAATGACAGGCATTATTATAAGCAAACTCTGCCAATGGAAGAAACTCAGACCAGTCATTTTGGAGTTTGGCCGAGTACAAACGCAAATATTGTTTTAAGGATTGGTTCACTCGCTCAGTCTGTCCATTTGATTGTGGATGATAACCGGAGGTTAATGATAATTTCATTTTTAACGAAGCACAAAAAGACTTCCAAAACTGTGCAATGAATTGTGGACCCCTGTCAGAAACAATATCAGTGGGTAACCCATGGAGTCTGAAAACATGACGGAGGAACAAGACTGCCAATCCCTGGGCAGATGGCAATCGGGGAAGACCAATAAAATGAGCCATCTTACTAAAACGGTCCACTACCACCCATATGACTGTGCATCCAGCTGACAGAGGGAGATCCACCACAAAATCCATGGAGATATGCGACCATGGTCTAAGAGGAACATTCAATGGCATAAGTTGACCAATAGGCAAAGAACGGGGAACTTTATGCTGTGCACAGACCTGACACGAAAAAACAAACTCTTTAATGTCTTTAGAAAGACCAGGCCACCACACTGCGCGGGATACCAATTCAAAAGTTTTAGCGACTCCCAGATGCCCTGCAACTTTGCTATCATGAAATTCCTCCAAAACAGTTGCTCTCAAAAACTCAGGAACAAAAAGACGACCAGCAGGAGTATTTCCCGGAGCTTGATGTTGAAGCAGCTTCAATTGAGAAAAAACATCCTGTGTGAGACCTGCCTGAATGACTGAAGGCGGAAGTATGAGAGTAACAGGACTGTTGTCTTGAGCTGGAAGAAAACTGCGTGAGAGGGCATCTGCCTTGGTATTCTTGGAACCAGGTCTGAAGGTGATAATGAATTTGAAACGAGTGAAAAATAAAGCCCAACGAGCCTGTCGGGCATTCAGTCGCTTAGCTGATTCAATGTATTGAAGATTTTTGTGATCTGTCAAAACAGAAATGGTATGGGTCGCTCCTTCAAGCCAATGTCTCCACTCCTCAAAAGCCCATTTAATAGCCAGCAACTCCCGATTACCAACATCGTAGTTGGATTCAGCAGATGAGAATTTCCTGGACATAAAGGCACAAGGATGTAACTCAAGGGAATCTGGATCCTTCTGAGAAAGGATAGCCCCTACACCAACCTCCGAGGCATCTACCTCAACGATGAAAGGCAATTCTGGGTTGGGATGTCTAAGGACAGGGGCTGAGACAAAGGCTTGTTTCAAGGCCTGAAAAGATACTTTAGCTTCACAGGACCAATTGGTAGGATCTGCTCCCTTCTTAGTGAGTGCCACAATGGGAGCAACTATGTCAGAGAAAGAGTGAATAAACCTTCTGTAGTAGTTCGCAAACCCTAAAAAGCGCTGAATTGCTTTTAAGTTGGTGGGTTGCGCCCAACTCAGGATGGCTTGGAGCTTCTTAGGTTCCATTCGGAATCCCCGAGGGGAAATAATGTACCCTAAAAAGGATACCTCCGTGACGTGAAATTCACACTTCTCCGGTTTGGCATACAAGTGATTTTCACGTAATTTCTTAAGTACCTGACGCACCTGGGTAACATGTTGTTCTATAGAGTCAGAATAAATCAAAATGTCGTCTAAATAGACCACAACGAATCTTCCCAGAAACTCACGGAGCACATCATTAATGAGATCCTGAAAGACTGCCGGAGCGTTAGATAGGCCGAAAGGCATGACCAGATACTCATAGTGACCTGATTGAGTACTGAATGCCGTTTTCCACTCATCCCCCGATCTGATTCTAATGAGATTATATGCTCCTCTCAGGTCAATCTTGGAAAAAATAACAGCCGAACGTAGCTGATCAAAGAGGACAGAGATCAGAGGCAGAGGGTAAGTTTTCTTTACTGAGATTTTATTCAGGGCTCGAAAGTCAATGCAGGGTCTGAGGGAACCATCCTTCTTCTCTACGAAGAAAAAACCTGCACTTAAAGGGGATTTAGATGGCCTGATAAACCCTTTCTCAAGACTTTCTTTCACATACTCATTCATGGCCACAGTTTCAGGACCAGACAATGCATATAACCTTCCTTTAGGCAACGTGGCACCAGGAATTAACTCAATGGTACAATCATAAGGCCTATGGGGAGGCAAAATATCCGCATTGCCCTTGGAAAACACATCCAAAAAATCTTGGTACTCTCCAGGAATATGTGCGGGCCTGGCAGCAGCTACTCGGATAGGAAGTGTAATACATTCTTTATCACAGATGGTACTCCATTGTAGAATCTCCCCAGACTGCCAATCTATGATGGGATTATGAAAGGCCAGCCAAGGGTGACCCAGAACCACAGGAACTGCTGGACAATGGGTAAGAAAAAACTCAATCTTTTCAGAATGTAGAGCACCCACCGAGAGCAAAACAGGAGGTGTACATAGAGAAATAACCCCATTGGATAAGGGACTCCCATCTAAACCATGCATGGTGATACACCTACTTAAGGTTAACTGAGGAATACCTAAGGCCTTGGCCCATGTTAAGTCCATAAAGTTTCCTGCAGCTCCACTGTCCACAAAAGCAGAGACCGAGGAACAGAGGCTGTCATAAGAAACTTTAGCAGGAACCAATAGTGAATTATTTGAGGAGATGAGCTGTAGACCAAAGTGAACCCCCTCACTATTCACTTGGTCAGGAAGTTTCCCGAGTTGTTTGGGCAACTACGGGCAAAATGTCCCTTACCTCCGCAGTACAAACACAGACCAGAATTTTGCCTCCTGGTTCTTTCTTCCGGAGACAATTTGGAGAGACCAATCTGCATAGGCTCCTCCATGTCTATCGGAACGGAAGAAACACAGGGAAAAGAAACTACAGATGCCCCTTTCTCAGTCCTCCGCTCTCTGAGCCGACGATCTATTTTAATAGAGAGCTCCATGAGTTTATCAAGGTTCTCAGGAGCGGGATACTGAAGGAGGCTGTCTTTTATAGATTCAGATAAGCCGAGGCGAAACTGACTGCGCAGGGCAGGATCATTCCAGCCACAGTCGTTCGACCAACGGCGAAACTCCGTACAATAATTCTCTGCAGGATTCCTACCCTGTCTTAGAGCACGCAACTGACTTTCTGCGGATGCCTCTCTATCAGGGTCGTCATACAATAGCCCTAAAGATTTCAAAAAAGCGTCTACAGACGATAAGGCCGGATCGTCTGTCTTTAAACCAAAAGCCCAGGTCTGAGGATCCCCCTGAAGCAGAGAAATTATAATTCCAACCCGCTGAGCCTCCGTACCTGAGGAAACTGGTCTTAAACGAAAATACAGTTTACAAGACTCTTTAAAATTAAAAAACTGTTTTCTATCCCCAGAAAAACGGTCAGGCAGATGCATTTTTGGTTCAGGGATGACCCTCGGGGAAGTCCGTAACAGATCTTCCTGTGAGCTCACCCGGAGGGACAGATCCTGAACCATCTGGGTAAGTTCCTGAATCTGACTAACCAAAAACTGGCCAGGATTTGGCCCAACACCGGTGGGATTCATGAGGCCGACAAAATTCTCCCTACTGGATAAGTGAAAAAATTAACTCCTGTTGAAATTTTTTCTTTTGTCTGGCCGGTGATAATGTTACGATTCCTGTACTCCAGACTGGAGAAGATCTTATGGCAGAGATCTGAGTACAGGAAAGAAATACAGGTTGTGGGAGCTGGAGAGCCTAGTAACCCCTGGCGCCCTAACTCCGTTGTCTCGCCCGTGTTATCAGAAATCCCCTGCGAGACTATGGTTGCTTGAGCCCATGGCAGCCGCGTTCGAAGGGCGGATTATGTCTGCCCAACCCCGATGCCCCCGCAGGTCTTAATGGGAGACAAGGGGAAGTCCGAGACAGGGAGATAACAAGGGGCCCTCTGACTAAGCAACCAAGCCAGGGGTTACAAGCTAACTTAACTAAATCAAAAGGTATGTGCGGACTAGCCGCCAGGGAAAAGGACAACCAAGGATCCACGGATCCGACACTCCTATCCGGCACCGCTGGACACCAGAGTGGATCTTGTGGAAGCGGAATCCTCCGCAAAGCACCAGAACTCAAAATAAACACAATAATAAATAGTAGCGGACAAGCCGCAACACACGGCTGCGCCGCGACTCACGAACACCACCAGATGTTAAAGGTGCTCGGTCAGACTCCAGGAACAGATGGTAACTTCCGAGTACTGGATCACTGAGAACAGGAACAAACGAACAGACCGGGACTGGGAACTCTCTCTGCAGCAGAATCAGGCAAACAGGAAGCTATCACCGGCGTCTGTGAGGAGTCCTGGGAGTGCTTTTAACAGAGAGTCTTCCAATCAGCTGTTTGGAGGCTGATTGGATTAAATGCCATGCAGCTGACAAGCTGCATGGCCAGGGAAACAGATGAGTGATAATTACAACATGCCGTGCAGCTGCATGCTACACAGCCAGGAAACCAGTGATGATATAAACTTAGACCCAGCAACGGGGAACACGATCCGACAGTGGCGTCCCCGTTGCTAGGCGCCGGCCGCACTGACGAGCGGACCCTCGGCGCCTAACAGAACGCTTGTGCAGCAGAGCTCCTGCAAAATCTTTTTGTGCAAAACAAGACCAGCCCTGTAGTAACTCTTCGTGTGCATTGATTTTAACGACGGAGGGACGGCTTTTGATGTCACACACCCGCCCAGCGAACGCCAAGCCATGCCTGCATTTTTTCAGCAACGCCTGCATTTTTCCAAATACTCCCTGAAAACGGTCAGTTGCCACCCAGAAACGCCCACTTCATGTCAATCTTCCTGCATTCAGCCATGTGACAGGAATGTTCGTTAGACTCTGTGCAAACCCACGATGCTCATTGTACCGGTACGACGCGCCTGCGCATTGCGTGCATACGCATGTGCAGAAATGTCGATTTTTAGCCTGATCGCTGTGCTGCGAACAAAGGCAGCTAGCGATCAACTCGGAATGACCCCCATTGTTTTAGAAGTTAAGCTGCTTGTTCAATTGGTGCATTTCTGTTTGTCACTGTGGAATCAGGGGTAGCTTACTACCTAGTGATTTTCTGGTGGTGGGTTCTCTAGGCTCTCCCATCCATGCAAGTTTACTTTTCTCTGTTCAAGAATTTGTTTGGTCACCTACTACATGTGACAAGTTGTAGGATCATACATCACTGCTTTCTTATCTCTGTATTAAAAATTGATGCCATAACTTAGCGTTACTATCCTGCAAAATTACCCAACAAAATGCCTCCTGCTGGGTTTGATGAACTTTGCATCTCAAGTTTTCCACATGGATAAGATTTTTTTGTACAAATCTCGAACAAGCTACTGCAGGGGTCCACAGTGCACACCAATTCATTTTGGATAAATTATAAATAATTTAAATAAAAGCTGACATTTTACCCTGCAAATACATGTCTTGTGGGTTTTTTATGGATAACTGGTTATTCATGTTAAGTCGTTACTGCTGGGGATCGCATAGGCAAATGCAGGGGGGCTGGGGTGGTAGCAGTTGTCCAGAAACCTCCCTTTTCCTGGCAAGTGGCTCAAATTATGACAACAATCAATGGTATATAATACGATTACTAGAGCTCCTTCCACATTATTAATTTTAAGGAACAGAGCAGAGCTGCTGCACATGCCAAGTGGCAGCAGCTTCTTCTACCAAGTTTGCTGTGTGTGTGGATCTGAGTCCTCAATCAGTGCACTGGGCCAGAGAGTAGCTACCAGGAAGAAGAGACAGGAGCCTTATCATGAGGTGGGGGAAAGTGTGCTTAGAAAATGCAGTACTGGTTCTATTATATTTGTGCATTTATTATGGTATGTTTAACCTTTTCCTGACCACTTATCTTACTTATATTATTTAAATATGTTGATACAGCCTATACCCTAGATCATCTGTAATGTTAAGGGTTGTGTTTGTGCTCTTACAGAAAACCCTGGGCTGTCAGTACAGTTGTAATAACCCCTATTGGTGGTTGTCAGTGACTGTGAGTGTATTTGTGTGCTGCTTTATTGTGTGCTGCTTCTCTTTTGGGCTCCTCTCACCAAGGCAGATAGATAGGACCCCCCCCAAACCCAACACAGTGACCACACAAATGGAGAGTGGTGTTAACTTTATTAGCCTGGAACAGTTCTTACTCTTGTATTGTGTCACTCTTTAGATATAGCAGGCTTTGTGATGCTGGCAGATCGAACTGTCAGACTCTGCAGGAGGCTTTGTCCTCTATCAGCTCTCAGCATGGATCAATCAATCTCTGAGGTGTGGTCTAGCCTTGCACAGTTTACTCTCCTGCTGCCCGCAACTGACAGCCTGCCAAGATCCTTTCTGCCTCTGTTCACAACATGGACTATATTTACTAATAATCCGAGTTTGTCCGATTTGTGTTTTTTTTTCTAAGTCCCAACACGGGAATTCACTAAGCACAAATCTCGGCAGAATTTGGGCTATTCATAATGGTTTTAACAGCAAAGTTCAGAAATACGAATGAATAGACCATCGGTCAAACGTGGCTGTTATTTTATACAACATGGGTATTCATTATTCATTCGTATTTGGGTGTTAGTCTCTGAATGCTCAAGTGCGGGTGTATTTTTTTGCGATTCATTAAAAAAAGCAGCAAAAAAATAGACCTGCTTTTTCAAGGCGAGTTTGGATAATAATGCACGGATCAGTGAGATCTGTGCATGGTTATCTATGGGAAAGGGTCTGTTTACTGTAAAAACTGAAAAAAAAATGTGTGGGGTCCCCCCTCCTAAGCATAACCAGCCTCGGGCTCTTTGAGCTGGTACTGGTTGTAAAAATACGGGGGGAAATTGACAAGGGTTCCCCCATATTTAAACAACCAGCACCGGGCTCTGCGCCTGATCCAGGTGTAACAAATACGGGGGATAAAAGACGTAGGGGTCCCCCATATTTTTCACACCATCACCGGGCTCCACTAGTCAGAGAGATAATGCCACAGCCGGGGGACACTTTTATATAGGTCCCTGCGGCCCTGGCATTAAATCCCCAACTAGTCACCCCTGGCCGGGGTACCCTGAAGGAGTGGGGACCCCTTAAATCAAGGGGTCCCCACTCCAGCCACCCAAGGTCCAGGGGTGAAGCCCGAGGCTGTCCCCCCCATCCAAGGGCTGCGGATGGGAGGCTGATAGCCATAGTGTAAAAAAAAAGAATATAGTTTTTTGTAGCAATACTACAAGTCCCAGCAAGCCTCCCCTCAAGTTGGTACTTGGAGAACCACAAGTACCAGCATGCAGGGGGGAAAACGGGCCTGCTGGTACCTGTAGTTTTACTGCAAAAAAATACCCCCCAAAAAAAGGAACACACACACCGTGACAGTAGAACTTTATTACATACATGCACACCTACATACACACATACTTACCTATGTTCACATGAGGCTCGGTCCACTTCTCCACGTAGAATCCACGGGGTACCTGTAAATAAAATTATACTCACACAATCTAGTGTAGCTCCGTCCTCTTTGTAATCCACGTACTTGGCAAAAAAACAAACTGAAAAACCCGATCCACGCACTGAAAGGGGTCCAATGTTTACACATGGGACCCCTTTCCCCGACTGCCGGAACCCCCCATGACTCCTGTCAAAGAGGGTCCCTTCAGCCAATCATGGAGCGCCACGTCATGGCACTCTCCTGATTGGCTGTGCGCTCCTGAGTAGTCAGTCAGGTTGCGCACTGAAGATACAATGTAGCGCATAGTCGCTCCATTGTATCCAATGGTGGGAACTTTGCAGTCAGCGGTTGAGGTTACTCGCGGTCAACTGAATGCAGATAGAGTTAGATTTGGGTGTGGTGTGTTAAAACTGAAATCTAAATTGCAGTGTAAAAATAAAGCAGCCAGTATTTACCCTGAACATAAACAAAATAACCCACCCAAATCTAACTATATCTGCACATGTTATATCTGCCCCACCTGTAGTGCACATTGTTTTGACCAGTAGAGAAAGATTTTTGCTGCTGCGATCAGGTCTGATTTAGGCCCTTTGCTGTATGAATACCCAGAAGACCTGGATTACTCATTCAAGTTAATGCAGATTTGGGTGATTCTGCTACTCTTGCCTGATTGTGCATGGTTAGAATTACAGTGGGGGCATATGAGATGTCTGACTTGGTAATGAATGCACAACCAATATAATAAATCAACCGTTCAGTCCCATAATTAAACTAATACAAAGAATCTTAAGTTATAAAAACATTTGGTAGCAAACTGTAGTTCTGAATTAGGAGAATTCAGACTTCAGAATGCTAGAGTAAAGTCCAATGGATATGTTACTACACAAGTCTATGTGCTTTAACAAAACACTGTAACATGTTTTATTTTACAGTAATTGACATTTAATTTGTGTCAATAAACTATTTCAATTCTTTGGGATGCCCACTATTGGAAAGCTCTGAGTTGTGACACATTCATAAATTTATCACTAATGAATCATTGCCTGAAATCTCAATTTTCCATGTATAGAAAATGGTTGAAATACATAAAAATTAATATAGATAAGATACATAAAATTAAATAAATTCTAATTGTAATTCAATTGTATTATTCTATTATCTCAATATTTTTTCAATATATTGTTTTTAATATATTTATACTGACTGACCAGCCAAAGAGGATAAACTGTAATCACAGAATAGTATACAGTAGCAATGATGTAATCAAAAAGTGCATGACAGATTATCAATAGCCTATTCAATCTGATATAATAAAAGTTGACACACTCCTTATAAGTGAAAATATAATTAAACATATAAAAAAATGTTATATTCATTTATGTATGCACTTCATTGATATAATATTCTATCATTCATTCCTTTGAGATGACTGGTAATTAGCAATAAGGTTGTGACTCTATGGTTGATGTCTTTATGTATGCTTTGAGATAAGAAATCTATAGAAGATAACCTTTTTTGCCTTATATTATCCATTGTTATTACCTATTTTCTTTTCTATATTTTTTTATTTATTTATTTTATGTTTCTTTTTTTATCAGTGCTTAACTAGACATTTTTGTGCACTGTGCCAGAAAAACAATTGGTACCCAACAGCAATTTAAAACAGGGACGGTGCTTGCCAAAGGTGTTTTCCAAAAATATAGGGGAGTGGCTTCATGAGGAGGGGGCAAGTCCACAGAATAGTACCAATTCACTTTACACTGCAGAGTAGTGTCCGTTATTTACATTATACCACACAGTATTATCCTTTATTCAAATTATGCCATACAGTAGAGCCACTTATACATGTTATGGCACACAGTAGTAATCCTTATTCATGTTATGCTACACAGTAGTGTCCATTTAGTCACTTACACTCCACAGTAGAGCCTCTTAAACATGTTACGTCACATAGGAGCCCCTTATTTATGTTACACCACAGTAGAGTTACTTATACACATTATGCCATGGTAGAGCCCCTTGCACTCAATACACCACAGTAGAGCCCCTTAAACATGTTACATCACAGAGGAGCCCCTTATTTATGTTACACCACAGTAGAGTTACTTATACACATTTTGCTAGGTAGAGCACCTACACCTATTTCTCCCCCTCCTCCTCCTCATTCCACCATCTCATAATTCCTTTTTCCCTGCAGGGTGTAGTGTCAGTGAAAAGAGTGTGTGCATGTGAGCAGGGTGTAGTGTCAGTGCCTTATTCAGGTCATATAACAATCGCAATGCGACAGCAATTTTTGAGAAAGGTGCACTCTGTGCATGTGCAGAACCCATCCTTCATGTGCGTTAGCAGTTAACTGTGAATGGCTCTGCCTGGTTGACAGGCAGAGCCATTTGCGGTGCTGGCAAGGATTGGCAACAGAGCATTTGTGTGGCAGTATCAGGGAAACAGGGGGCGTGTCTGTGGCATTTTAGGGGCAACTGTGTGTTGTCACACGCAGCCACTCCGATCCAAAAAATGGTGCCGAGACTCCTGCCATCACAGCCAGGTTTCGCCAGCAGGAGGCATCCACAATTTCTGCGACCATGTTGTATTTGTGGTGCAATCGCAATTACCGTGTGATCACAGTGGGTGGGCAGTGGGTCTCATACTGAGAGGCCTTGCCCTGTGATGGGCAGTCCAGCAAGCGATTGCAAGGATTGAATATTCTCCTAAAAAGCAGAATCTGCAATCCTTACTGAATAATGTCCAGAGTGTGAGCAGTGTGTGTGTGTGTGTGTGTGTGTGTGTGTGTGTGTGTGAGCAGGGAATTGAATCAGTGAGCAGAATGTGTGTGTAACATAGTAACATAGCAACATATGGGGTCATTCAGACCCGATCGCATGTGGCAGTTTTTTGCAGCCGTGCAATCGAGTCTGAACAGCGCATGCGTGGGGGTCACAATGTGCAGGCGCGTTGCTGGCCGGTGACGCCCGTCACCAGGCAGCAATGGACACAACGAAAAAATTATTTGCAGCAGCAAATGTAAGAAGATTGACAGGAAGAGGCCATGCAGGGGTGTCAACTCACCGTTTTCTGGGAGTGTTGAGGAAAACGCAGGCATGCCCGGCTCTTTCCAGGGAGGGATCCTGACATCAGATCCAGCAAGGATTATCGCAGAGGGTAAGTAAGACATGAGCTGTGCAGAGACTGCACAAACTTTTTGTTTGTGCAGCTCTCTGCACAAGCATTTGCTGCCCTGCACAGGAAATCGCCCCTCCCCTGTGGGCGGCGAAAAATAGCCTGCGTGCGACCAGGTCTGAATTAGGCCCATAGTTAGTGAGGTTTAAAAAGACAAGTTGTCTATCGACTTTAACCTATATTATAATTCCTACTCTATTCTGTATGTAACTATAGTTTAACTATTTGACCCAGAGGAAGTTATAATTATTACTTATTTATCACCAGTTATTTATATAGCGCACACATGTTCCTCAGCACTTTACAAAGAATATTTGGCCATTCACATCAGTCCCTGCCCCAGTGGAGCTTACAATCTATATTCCCTACCACATGTACACATGCACACATTCATACTAGGGTTAATTTAGTTGGGATCCAACTAACCTACCAGCATATTTTTGGACTGTACACAATTTAAAAAGAAAAGAAATATATATATATATATATATATATATATATATATATATTTGTATTACTAACAAATAATATAATAAAAATTGTAAATATTTATATTTCATTATTTTTCTAGTATAGTAAAAATCCAAAAGTATAATAGAAACTTGATAAATCAGCATAAATGTAATACCCTATCATACAACCACTGACTAGGGTGACATGTTTAAAACCGTGGAAGACACAGAACTTGCCTCCACCAGTCAGCATTTATAAGAATGCTCTTTCCAAACTTACCATTATAATATCACTACCAATTTCATAAGACTTTTCCCTCTTGGTGTGCTTGCAAAAAATATTTTTTATATATATTATTTGGGGGGAAAGGGGGCCAGAATAAATAAATTCAAATCATCTTCTTTTGCCAGATTTTTTTTTTTATTTCTCACAAATTGTAACACCAATGTGTTGGACAGTGTTTTTTCTTAGTTGCCTTTCAATTTCTAATAATAATTGTGATAATTTGTGCTAGGTAGAGTATACCAACCTCCAAAATTACATTTTACTCTATTTGTGTACTTGTCTTTAAGTTTAAAGCTTCACATAAGAATTCTACACTACCATTAATTAGAGATAAGCAGGTTCGGTTCCCTGAGAACCGAACCACCCGAAACTTCACACTCCAAGCCCAGATCCGAGTCTGGCTCGGGACTTCCCGCCAGACTCGGAAACCAGAACGAGGAAAACATCATCATCCCGCTGTCGGAATCTTATAAGTTTTGGATTCCATATAAACAGCTATGCATTGATGCCATTTTAACTCCAGACTTGAAGAGTGAGGGAGACGGACCTCAGTCTCTCTTTGTGGGTGGTGTTGGGTGGGGTTAGTTTATGCTCTGTAAGGGTGCTGCTTCAGTCACTGTGGTGTACCTGTGCTGTGTTAAGGGTGCTGTCCTGGCTGTCCTGTCTGTCACTGGTGCTTCATGCGCTGCTATGGCCAGGTGCTGCAGCTGAACATGGGTGTTGCTGTCACTGTGTTGTACAGGGTGCAGGGGCACTGTTCTCCTCCTGTATGCTGTAAAATATAGGAGTGCTGCTGGCCCTGTATGTTGTAAAAATTCAGGGGTGCAGTTGTTAAAAATTAAAAGCACACTGCTCCTATATATTGTAAAATATAGGGGTGCTGCTGTTCAAATAATATTACACTGGCCCTGTATGCTATAACAATTCATGGGTGCAGTTGTTAAAAATTTAAAGCACACTGCTCCTGTATGCTGTAAAATATAGGGTTGATGCTATTCAAATAACATTATGCTGGCCCTGCATGTTGTAAAAATTCAGGGGTGCAGTTGTTAAAAATTAAAAGCACTCTGCTCTTGTATGATTTATAATACAGGGGTGTTTCTGTTCAAATACAAATAACATTACACTGGCCCTGTATGTTGTAAAAATTCAGAGGTGCAGTTGTTAAAAATTAAAAGCACACTGCTCCTGTATGATGTAAAATACATTGGTGCTTCTGTTTAAATAACATTACACTAGCACTGTATGTTGTAAAAAATCAGGGGAGCTGTTAAAAATTAAAAGCACACTGCTCCTGTATGCTGTAAAATATAGGGGAGCTGCTGTTCAAATAACATTACACTGGCCCTGTATGTTGTAAAAATTCAGTGGTGCAATTGTTAAAAAATTAAAAGCACACTGCTCCTGTATGATGTAAAATACATTGGTGCTTCTGTTTAAATAACATTACACTAGCACTGTATGTTGTAAAAAATCAGGGGAGCTGTTAAAAATTAAAAGCACACTGCTCCTGTATGCTGTAAAATATAGGGGTGCTGCTGTTCAAATAACATTACACTGGCCCTGTATGATGTAAAATTCAGGGTTGAAGTTGATAAAAATTAAAAGCACACTGCTCCTGTATGCTGTAAAATATAGGGGTGCTGCAGTTAAAATAACATTACACTGGCCCTGTATGTTGTAAAAATGCAGGGGTGCAGTTGTTAAAAATTAAAAGCACACTGCTCCTGTATGCTTTAAAATATAAGGGTATTGCAGTTCAAATAACATTACACTGGCCATGTATGTTGTAAAAATTAAGGGGAGCAGTTGTTAAAAATTAAAAGCACACTGCTCATTTATGCTGTAAAATATAGGCGTGCTTCTGTTCAAATAACATTACAGTGGTCATGAATGTTATAAAAATTCAGGGATGCAATTGTTAAAAATTAAAAGCACACTGCTCCTGTATGCTTTTAATTATTGGGGTGTTGCTGTTAAATTACTATTACACTGGCAATGTATGTTATAAAAATTCAGGGGTGCTGCTGCTGTTAAAAAACATTATACTGGTCCTGTATATGGGGTACTGTGAAAATAAAGGGGCACTGTGTGTTCTGTGTGCTGTAATAATAAAGAGGTGCTGTCCTGTGAAATGGAAAACAACAATTTGGAGGAAAAAAATTGTGGAAGATCAGCAATCACTTCCAGTTCCTTGTACTAGTGCTGAAGCTGCTGCTGCCACCAGTCATGACATTGATGATGCAATTCCATCAACATCATCTGCTAATGCTAAGGCCAATGCCCAATGTCATAGAGGACATGTAAAATCCAAGAAGCAAAAATTAATAATCAGAAAAAAAAGAAATTATCTGATGAGAAACATAAAATTGGCAGTATACCAGTCACGACACGAAGTGGCAAGGAAAGGCAAAGGCCTTGGCCTGTGTTCATGACTGGTGGTTCAGCTTATCATGAGGATGGAAGCCCTCCTCCCTCTAAAAAAAAAGCTTCTTAATGCACAGGAAAAAACAACTGTGCGTTATATCACAAATCCCTAAGGAGAGACCAAGTGTGTCCACGGTTGCGATATCTTGGCCTGACCTTCCCAGGACTGTATGGAAAGAGGAGGCTCCTACAACCATTTGCATGCCACCTGGAATTGCTGGGAGGCGCACAGCCAGTCCAGTTGCTGATATTGAGATTGAGGATGTCACTGTAGATGTACACCAGGATGAGGAGAATATGGGTATAGCCAAGGGCATAGCTACCATAGGTGTAGGCAGTACAGCTGCTATGAGGCCCAGAGCTGAGAGGGGTCCAACTTCCCTGCCAAAGTTACATGTGTTACAGTATATACATTTTTTACTATTGGTTAGTATGTAGGGGTCCTTTTGAACTTTTTCCTTGGGGACCGGAATATATCTAGGTATGCCCCTGGACCTGCTCATTGTAGTGTGGTATAAATGAACTGGAGGGCATTTTAATGTTATATAATATGAACCGGGGTACTGTAATGATGCACAATATGAACGAGGAGCACTATATATCATAATGTGAATTGGGGGTACTGTGTGGCCTAATGTGTACTGGCAGCTCTGAAATGTGACCTACGGTGAACTTAAGCACTACTACAATTCATAAAAGAAACTAGGGCACTAATATGGGGCATAACATTAAAAAAGGCTCTACTATGGTTCAGAAAATGAACGAGGGCACTATTATAGGGCACAAAATTAACAATTGCTATAGAAGGGTGTCTTCTAGAAGCACTGGGACGGGGGCTCATTCAAAATGTTGCTAGGGGGCCCACAAAGTTCTGGCTTTGCCAGTGGGTGTAGCTGGCACTGAGGAGGAAGTTGGCGATGAGGATTCTAACGGTGATGTGGTTTGTTTGAATAAGGCATCCGTGGAGACAGTTGTCTGTGGTATGAGAAAGCCCATTGTCATGCCTGGGCAAAATACCAAAAAATCCACCTATTTGGTGTGGAATTATTTCTCCACAAATCCAGACAACAGGTGTCAACCCATGTGTTGCCTTTGTCAATACATAATGAGTAGGGGTAAGTACGTTAACTACCTAGGATCATCCTCCCTTATATGTCACCTTCAGCGCATTCATCAGAAGTCACTGTCAAATTCAGAAACTTTGGGTAAAAGCGTAAGCAGTCCACTGACATCTAAATCCCTTCTTCCTCTTGTACCCAAGCTCCTGCAAGTCACACCACCAACTCCCTCAACATCAATTTCCTCCTCAGTCAGGAACGTAATTAGTCCTGCAGGCCATGTCACTGGCATGACTGACGAGTCCTCTCCTAACCAAGATTCCTCCGGAGGATCCTTGATTAGTATGCCTACTGCTGCTGCTGGTGCTGCTGTTGTTGCTGCTGGGAGTCATACGTCATCCCAGAGGGGAAGTCGAAAGACCACTTGTACTACTTCAACTAAGCAATTGACTGTCCAAAGGTCCTTTGCGAGGAAGATTAAATATGACAGCAGTCACCCTGTTGCAAAGGGAATTACTGACTGCCACTGCAACTATGCTGGTGTTAGACATGCGTCTGGTATCCGCCATTAGTGCCGTGGGATTTAGACAGTTGATGGATGTACTGTGTCCAGGTACCGAGTCCCATCTAGATGCCACATCACTAGGCAAGCGATTCCTGGACTGTACAGGGATATTAAGAAAAGTGTTCTCAGTGTCCTGAAAAATGCGGTTGCATCCACTGTCCACTTAACCACGGACATGTGGACAAGTGGAGCAGGGCAAACTATGGACTACATGACTGTGACAGCTCACTGGGTAGATGTATTGCCTTTCGCAGCAACAACAACAGCAGCTCCATCAGCAGCATCTCACAAATGCCAACTCGATCCTAGACAGGCTACGCTGTGTATCACTGATTTCTGTAAGAGGCACACCGCTGACAACCTCTTATGGAAACTGAGGGACATCATCGCACAATGGCTTACCCCAATTAAACACTCCTAGGGATTTGTGATATCTGACAATGCCACCAATATTGTGCGTGCATTACATCTGGGCAAATTCCAGCACGTCCTATGTTTTGCACATACAATTAAATTGGTGGTGCAGAATTTTTTGATAAATGACAGGGGCATGCAGGAGATGCTGTCTTGGCCCGAAAAATTGTGGGCCACTTTTGACATTCAGCCACCGCGTGCAGAATAATGGAGCACCAGCAAACACTCCTGAACCTGCCCTGCAATCACCTGAAGCAAGAGGTAGTAACAAGGTGTGATTAAACACTCTATATGCTTCAGAGGATGGAGGAGCAGCAAAATGCCATTTAAGCCTAAATATCCACCTTTGATTTAGGCAAAGGAGGGGGAATGCACCTGACTCAAGCACAGTGGAGAATGATTTCCATGTTGTGCAAGGTTCTCCAACCCTTCAAACTTGCCACACGTGAAGTCAGTTCAGACACTGCCAGCTTGAGTCAGGTCACTCCCCTCATCAGGCTTTTGCAGAAGAAGCTGGAGAAATTGAAGGAGGAGCTAAGATGGAGTGATTCTGCTAAGTATGTGGGACTTGTGGATGGAGCCCTTCATTCACTTTGCCAGGATTCAAGGGTGGTCAGTCTCTTGAAATCAGAGCACTACATTTTGGCCACCATGCCCGATCCTAGGTTTAAAGCCTACATTGGATCTCTCTTTCTGGCAGACACAAGTCTGCAGAGGTTCAAAGACCTTCTGGAGAGAAAATTGTCAACTCAAGTGGAACGTGCTCCTCCTTCATTTTCTCCCGCAACTGGGGCTATGAGGAAAATAATACAATTTCTGAGCCCATCCACTCGCAGTGATGCAGGGCAGTCAGAACAAGTGTTTACATTTGGTCCAGACTGAAGGAGCTGCCAATGATTACTGACATGTCTAGCTGTCACTGTATATGATGGTGTCACCATTGAAAGAATGGTGGAGGATTATATGGGTGACAGTATCCAAGTAGGCATGTCAGACAGTCTGTATGTATACTGGCAGGAAAAAGAGGCAATTTGGATGCCCTTGCACAAACTGGCTTTATTTTACCTAAGTTGCCCCCCCTCCAGTGTGTACTCCGAAAGAGTGTTTAGTGCATCCGGTAACCTTGGCAGCGATCGCCTTAGGTGGTTACTACCACAAAATGTGGAGAATATGATGTTCATCAAATGATTTATAAATTCCTCCGGGAAGACCATGACCAGCAATTGCCTCCAGAAAGTACACAGGGACCTGTGATGGTGGATTCCAGTGGGGACAAATTAATACTCTATGAGGAGGAGGATGTACACACTGAAAGTGGTGAGGAAACAGAGGATGAGATCTTGCCTCTGTAGAGCCAGTTTGTGCAAGGAGTGAATAATTACTTCTTTTTTGGGGGTGGGATTAATTGCTTCTTTTTTTGTGGGGGCCCAAGCACACCAATCATTTCAGAAACACCCGTGTGGCAGACCCTGTCAATGAAATTATTGGTTTGTTAAAGTGTGCATGTCCAGTTAATACAACATAAGGGTTGGTGGTAGTGCCCAAGGACAATTCCATCTTGAACCTCTTTTTTTTTCTTTGCATTATGTGCTCTTTGGGGCCTATTTTTAAAAACTGCCATTCTGTCTTCCACTGCAGTGCCACTCCTAGATGGGCCAAGTGTTTGTGTTGTCCACTTTTGTTGCTTAGCTTAGTCATCCAGCGACCTCGGTGCAACCTCTTGGCCTAAAAACAATATTGTGAGGTGCTCAGAATAGACTTGAAATGAGTGGGAATTAATGTTATTGAGGTTAATAATACCGTAAGATCAAAATTACCCCCAGATTCTGTGATTTTAGATGTTTCTATGTTTTTTCTCAAAAATCATCCAGATCCAAAACCAAAATCCAAAAGGGTGGTCTTGGCAAAACCAATCTAGATCCAAAACAAGAGGGGATCCAGATCCAAAACCATAACACAAACCCGAAAAGTATCCGCCGCACATCTCTACCATTAATAAGTGAGTTTATTTGGTCATAAAACCAATGATTTTAGTAAGCTCTGTTCATCGCTTTTCCACTTATGAACTGTGCAGATATTTAATACTCATCTATCAGTCATGTGTATTATATTAACAATGGCACTGTTGTGACTGTGTCAACATGGTTAGATTGGAGCCCAGCCCACATTCCCAGAGGAATTGCTGTCATTATACAACAGCAGCTGCTACTGAGCAAATCAACAGTATTAATGATGACACAGTTATGCTGTTTTATGCATGCTTTGAATAACAATGTTTTCATTCCAGAAATTACACTATTTCTTCTACAAATGTAAGCTGTAATGTGAATTATATTGTAATTTGCAGTTTGGCAATAATATTAAAATTGATAGATCCTTTTACAAGAGGATGTTCTTCTTTGATGCATAAGCTTCAAATAAGCTCTTCTCCCCTAACACACAAGAAGCAGCAGCGTGGTGAGCAACAGGGGAAGGGGGAGGGGGGCATGTGTACCTTGCACTGGGGGCATATCTGGTACTGGGGGGACATATGTATCTGGCACTGAGTGCATATCTGGCACTGGGGGAATCTTTGTATCTGGCACTGGGGGGCATTTCTGTATCTGGCACTGGTGGGCATATCTGGTACTGCGGGGACATATGTATCTGGCATTGAGTGCATATCTGGCACTGGGGCATCTTATTATCTGGCACTGGGGGCATACCTGGCACTGGGCGGCAATCCTGCATCTGGCACTGGGGGCATATCTGGCTCTTGGGGGACATGTGTATCTGGCATTGGGGGCATATCTGTATCTGGCACTGCGGGCATATCTGGCACTGTGTGGGCATTTCTGTATCTGGCACTAGGGGCAATGTATATCTGACACAGTGGGGGCATTTCTGTATCTGGCACTTGGGGCAATGTGTATCTGACACAGTGGGGGCACTTATGTACCTGACACTGTGAGGCAATATATACAGTTTCTGGCACTCTGGGGGCATTTGTGTATCTGGCACTCTGGGGGCATTTGTGTATCTGGCACTGTGGGGCAATGTGTATCTGGCACTGTGACGCAATGTATATCTGGCACTCTGGGGGCATTTGTGTATCTGGCACTGTGGGGCAATGTGTATCTGGCACTGTGGGGAAATGTATATCTGGCACTGTGGGGAAATGTATATCTGGCACTGTGGGGCAACTTGTATCTGGCACTGTGGGGCAATGTGTATCTGACACTGTGGGGCAGTGTATATCTGGCACTTTGGGGCAATGTATATCTGGCACTGTGGGGCAACGTGTATCTGGCACTATTGGGGTCATATGTGTATCTTCCCCCCATATGTGTATCACGCCCCCATTTTTATTGGCCATGCCCCATGTAGCATTTGGCCAAACCCATTTTTTGGTGTGCGCACACAGTACCTGTAAGACACTTTTCTACTTGCACCACTGGTTGTACGTGAGCTGGCTTCCATTTAATGGGAAGTAGATACATTAAAACTGTTATGCTTTGACTTTATTTTAGGCCTATGTCAGTACTTTCAGTGTTTATTTTATTGTCAGTCATAATTGTGACTCATCTTAAAATATGTGATTCATATGAATTTCACAATATTGGTAAAAGAAAAGAAAATAATAGAAAATATCCCAAAAAAATCTATAACCAAGTCCAACACTGGACAGCTTGGTCTGGCTTCTGCTATGACATTTTAAACAGGAGTACCATTTTTGCTTGCTACCTACCCTATGCTAACAAATGTTCTGGGGCATGGGGACAGACGGTATGAAATACACCAATATACCAAAAAAGCATTTAAAGAACAGCATATTCAACATTTTCTTCTATTCTCATAAAATCCAAATGAAAACGAGAAAAAAATCTTGATAAAAAACAACTCTCATACACTGGGTCTGATTCAAAGTTAGGAGCAAATAATATACAAATATTACAAAATGGAGCAGTTTGCTCCTGTTAAAAAATATGTTATACTGTATGTTGCAATGCTAGTGGTGTAATTTCATTTTTCTTTGTTTTGCTTGTAGGGAATATACCTTCTGCTTTTGCATGTAATTAAATACTGGCCAGCTATTTAGAATTGAGCTATAACACCCATATTTACAACCAGCGGTGGATCCTACCTTCTTGAAGAAGTGGGACTGATCTTCCCCATGTTGCCTAGAGAGGAGGGCCCCAGCCAGCCTGGTCCCGGCACCTGTTCAATGGATCTGGCAGGTGCTGGGACTGGTGCAATCACACAACCAGCAGTGAGGACTGTGCATGCGCAAAACCTGAAAGGCAGGGAGTGGCTTCCCACAGGAAGCATGCTCTCTGCTAATTGCATCATGTATTGGCAGTCTCAGAGGGAGAAAACACCTCCTAATAGGACTGCCTGTACTGCGGGCAACTGTCAGGTAGCACCAATGTTAATTTTAACAAGGATTTTCAATTTAGTTTTAGTCTTAGTCGCTTAGTTAAAATTGTAGTAAGCTTATACTGTAGTCACATTTTAGTCTTTTTCTTTTGCTTCATTTTAGTCAAGACGTAGTCTTTAGTTCTCAGTTTTCAGTTTAGCCAATACTATAGTCATAACTTTTGTAAACAGTATAATGATACTGTAATGGATTTTGCTGTAGAACATGTATCTTTTTTAAAGTATTAATTACATTTTCCTTGAGAAGTTTGCATACCTTTAAATATGTGCTTAGTAATCTAGGCTCAGTAGGCTGAGAATGTGTTACATACAGAGTCTGACTTACTGTAGTGCTTCCATATATCATATACAAATGCCTTAGGTTTGTTAGAACAAACAAGTGCAGTAGGCAATCCTATTTCCTTCACAGCAGGTCATATTTATTTTCTGCAAATATCTAGAAAATATATTTTAATTTAAAACTCTACTTCCAGAATAATTCCAGTATAAAGGATTTTACATTTAGTTTTAATCTTATTAAATTTTTTTTGCTTTGTTTCCATTAAGAGTTAAGTGGATTTCAGTTTTCAAGTTAATACTGGGTAGCACATCCAATGGGAAATCACTACCAGTCACAATGTAGCCAGGGCAGTCACATACTGCGACTGGCTTCCTGAAGTGGTGGATTTTACTGTGGGGACTCGAACCCTGCAGCCTGTAGGTAAAATCTGCCACTGTTTCTAACTATAAATTGCTATCCACGTTTTTATTATGCCCACTTACAGTGCAACGTGAATTTGCAAGATGCAAATTGCTTCCTTTGCTTCTTCTTTTTTTATTATTTGCTCTTAACTCTAAATTAGGCCAATTATAGCACTAAACTATTTAAGGCTAGAGTAATCAGAAAAATTATTTCTTGACAGGACAACACTGGCAAGTAAAAGGTATTTATAACTCCAGAATTTCCAACATCGTTTATTATTCCAGTGCTCACCACCCTTACTTGGCACTGATAGTGCCAGGGCATTCCGGAACAGGGGTGGCAGCCATTGGGCACCTATTGTGCAATCTTGGACGGATTTAAAGTTTTACATGAGAATCCCCAAACGCAAGCTTTATATAGAAACTAAAAATGAATCTCTTTTTAGAATTTTGTATTTTACTTTAAACAGTGTCCATTTTGTGAAACCAGCATGAAGGTGGACTGATGTCTGGTCATCTTTGCTTTGTAAAAGGGATTGTCTGATACAGTACTGTATCTCTATCTGTGTCAAATAATTGAAAAATGTACTACAATTATCATACAGTTGTGGAGATTATCAGATACATTTTCTGTCTCTTACAGGGGCTTACGGTCATTAGGTCTACAAGACTTAGGTCGACAGTCATTAGGTCATTAGGTCGACCACTATTGGCCGACATGCATTAGGTCAACATGGTCAAAAGGTCAACATGGTCATTAGGTCGACATGAACAAGGTCGACATGGAAAAAAGTAGAAATTAGTTTTTCACTTATTTTTTATTTTTTGAAATGTTTCATACTTTACGATCCACATGGACTAAAATTGGGAATGGTAACCTGTGCAGCAGTAGCAGAGCGAGGCACCTTGCCAGAAGCATGGCGAGTGAAGCGAGCCTTTCAAGGGGACATGGTGCACTAATTGGGGTTCCCAGTCACTTTACGAAGAAAACAATATAAAAAAAACAAAAAAAAACTTATGTCAACCTTTTTCCATGCTGACCTTGTTCATGTCAATCTAATGACCATGTCAGCCTTTTGTCCATGTCGACCTATTGCATGTCGACCAATAGTGGTCAACCTAATGACTGTCAACCTAATGACCCATACCCACAACAGGTTATAACATGGTAACACTGCAATATTGAATTGAAAATATGAAAGGAAAATCTTCACTTGCAGCATATTTTATATGGTCAAATTTCAGTGAGTATTTGTCTAGAGACAATAGAGGTCCTTTATGAAGCACCGATAAAACAGTATGGACCACAAAACTACTGTTTCGCACTGGTGTGCCTGGATACAATGTTCATTCCTTATCTCCTTGAAGAAGCCTCCACAATCTAGTTGTATGTCTAAAGATGTGTAAAGAGTTTGAAAAGTCTCCAGAATTTGCTGTGTACAAAAGTGTAAATGTCGCTTTCACACATTCCCTGAGAACAACAAGTGTGAATCATTATCCACAGAAACATTATCAATAGCACTTTGCCCCAAGAAGTAAAAAATACAAACTTATTATTACCCTTTCTCCACCGAAACTGATTATCAGTGGGTAGTCTTATGGAGATGGGGAGGAGGGTGCAGGGATATAACATCGTGGCACATGTGTGCAGTGATATCACTAAGGCAAAGAAAACAATTCTGTAATGCAGGAAAGGTGAGGAAAAGGGAATGTAAGTCTCATACCTGTATGTCCCCTATCCTGACAACTGCAAAGCTGGTGGTAAACTTCCATGAGAATGGGAGTTCTAAACTAGCTGTCCTCACAGAAGATATATTCTGGTGATCAGTGTGATCCACAGATGGTAATTATCCCCCATCCTGGGTTCCATTAATACAGGGGCACTCACATCTAACATAGTTATTCTCTGGTGATAACCTATAATAAACTAACACTATTAATATGGAAAACAGAAGACATACATCTTTCATAGATGAGGGAGGACAAGTAATGAGCTCTATCTCCCACAAACTGGCCCAAGAATATGTGAAGAAGGAATTCCCATTTTGTGTCAAATACAGAAATACACTCATTTAATATAGTAGATTTTCTACTTTAAAATAATGGGCCTAATTCAGACCTGATGGCAGCAGTAAAATTGTTCTCTAATGGGCAAAACCATGTGCACTGCAGGTGGGGCAGATATAACATGTGCAGAGAAAGTTAGATTTGGGTGGGTTATATTGTTTCTGTGCAGGGTAAATACTGGCTGCTTTATTTTTACACTGAAATTTAGATTTCAGTTTGAACACACCCCACCCAAATCTATCTCTCTCTGCACATGTTATATCTGCCCCAGCTGCACTGCACATGGTTTTGCCCATTAGTGAACAATTTTGCTGCTGCCATCAGGTCTGAATAAGGCCCATAGCACAGTATGCTTTAATGGGCTTGCATATTTATTCCAAAATATAAAATTATTAAGAAAAAAGTACCAATTTTCTTAGGAAAACCTGTGCTTTTTGCAATGTTGGAAGGAATATTAGTTTCAAATAAATATTTACTCTTGTTTTAAGCTCATTGGGGTATATTTACTAAGATTCGTAATTTCCGAAAATAGGTCAAAGTTCAATCACGAATGACATCGACAGTGTAAAACTGCAACTTTTTGAATTGATTACGATGGATTTACTAAGCTGTCGTATTCGTATTTTTCTTTGCTTCCGATGTCGATGTCATTCGTTTTTTTTTACCTATTTTTACGGCAGTGATTAGCAAAACACTGCCGGTTTTTTTTACAATCAATCTCGGCCGGATCTGTGTGATCCGTGCTGGGGTTCTTATTTTTTTTTTTTTTTATTAAACAATGTAAAATCCCCAAAAAAAATGCGTGGGGTCCCCCCTCCTAAGCATAACCAGCCTCGGGCTCTTTGAGCCGATCCTGGTTGCAGAAATATGGGGAAAAAATTGACAGGGGTTCCCCCATATTTAAGCAACCAGCATCGGGCTCTGCGCCTGGTCCTGGTTCCAAAAATACGGGGGACAAAAAGAGTAGGGGTCCCCCGTATTTTTAAAACCAGCACCGGGCTCCACTAGCTGGACAGATAATGCCACAGCCGGGGGTCACTTTTATACAGTGCCCTGCGGCCGTGGCATCAAAAATCCAACTAGTCACCCCTGGCCGGGGTACCCTGGGGGAGTGGGGACCCCTTCAATCAAGGGGTCCCCCCCCCAGCCACCCAAGGGCCAGGGGTGAAGCCCGAGGCTGTCCCCCCCCATCCAATGGGCTGCGGATGGGGAGGCTGATAGCCATTTGTGATAATGAAAAGATATTGTTTTTAGTAGCAGTACTACAAGTCCCAGCAAGCCTCCCCCGCATGCTGGTACTTGGAGAACACAAGTACCAGCATGCGGCGGAAAAACGGGCCCGCTGGTACCTGTAGTACTACCACTAAAAAAATACCCAAAAAAACACAAGACACACACACCGTGAAAGTATAATTTTATTACATACATACACACATACATACATACTTACCTTATGTTCTCACGCAGGTCGGTCCTCTTCTCCAGTAGAATCCAAGGGCTACCTGTTGAAGAAATTCTACTCACCAGATCCATGGGTCCAGGCTCCTCGGCAAATCCAGGGTTAATCCACGTACTTGAATAAATAAAAAAAAACGGTGTCCCGACCACGAACTGAAAGGGGACCCATGTTTGCACATGGGTCACCTTCCCACGAATGCCAGAAACCCACTTTGACTTCTGTCTAAGTGGGTTTCTTCAGCCAATCAGGGAGTGCCACGTTGTAGCACTCTCCTGATCAGCTGTGTGCTGCTGTCCTCACTGACAGGCAGCACGCGGCAGTGTTACAATGTAGCGCCTATGCGCTACATTGTAACCAATGATGGGAACTTTCTGCCCTGCGGTTGACCTAAAGTGACGTCACCGCTGAGCAGAAAGTTCCCAGCATTGGTTACAATGGAGCGCATAGGCGCTACATTGTAACACTGCCGTGTGCCGCCTGTCAGTGAGGACAGCAGCACACAGCTGATCAGGAGAGTGCTACAACGTGGCACTCCCTGATTGGCTGAAGAAACCCACTTAGACAGAAGTCAAAGTGGGTTTCTGGCATTCGTGGGAAGGTGACCCATGTGCAAACATGGGTCCCCTTTCAGTTCGTGGTCGGGACACCGTTTTTTTTTTTTATTCAAGTACGTGGATTAACCCTGGATTTGCCGAGGAGCCTGGACCCATGGATCTGGTGAGTAGAATTTCTTCAACAGGTAGCCCTTGGATTCTACTGGAGAAGAGGACCGACCTGCGTGAGAACATAAGGTAAGTATGTATGTATGTGTGTATGTATGTAATAAAATTATACTTTCACGGTGTGTGTGTCTTGTGTTTTTTTGGGTATTTTTTTAGTGGTAGTACTACAGGTACCAGCGGGCCCGTTTTTCCGCCGCATGCTGGTACTTGTGGTTCTCCAAGTACCAGCATGCGGGGGAGGCTTGCTGGGACTTGTAGTACTGCTACTAAAAACAATATCTTTTATTTTACAACAAAGGCTATCAGCCCTCCCATCCGCAGCCCATTGGATGGGGGGGACAGCCTCGGGCTTCACCCCTGGCCCTTGGGTGGCTGGGGGGGGGGGACCCCTTGATTGAAGGGGTTCCCACTCCCCCAGGGTACCCCGGCCAGGGGTGACTAGTTGGATTTTTGATGCCACGGCCGCAGGGCGCTGTATAAAAGTGACCCCCGGCTGTGGCATTATCTGTCCAGCTAGTGGAGCCCGGTGCTGGTTTTAAAAATACGGGGGACCCCTACTCTTTTTGTCCCCCGTATTTTTGGGACCAGGACCAGGCGCAGAGCCCGATGCTGGTTGCTTAAATATGGGGGAACCCCTGTCATTTTTTTCCCCATATTTCTGCAACCAGGATCGGCTCAAAGAGCCCGAGGCTGGTTATGCTTAGGAGGGGGGACCCCACGCAATTTTTTTGGCAAAAATAAGCACTTTCCCACCCCTTCCCACTGATATACATGCACGGATCTCATGGATCCCTGCATGCATCTCAAATCACGGAAAAAAAAAGCAGGTCTGTTTTTTTTTAGGACTTTTTTACGAGTTGTAATTTTTCACTGCAGTGTTTTGTGTTTTTTTGCTTTGCACTTCTTAGTAAATGACCGAGATTCATATCTAAACAGGCGTAATTTGACCGATGGTGTATTCATTCGTAATTTTTTACCTGAACTAGCAAAAAATTACGAATGCCCTCATCACTGCCGTGATTAGTGTTTAGTAAATGACCGAGATTAACCGAGATGACACTTTGAAGAAAAAACGGCATCTCGGTCAAAATCGGGAGCTTAGTAAATATACCCCATTGTCTTGTAATTTCAAGTACAAATGGCCATTTTGGGTACATTTATTTGACTTGTTAGAAGAAGCAAAAAGCTATTTGTATTTTCTAAAAACTCTTTTTTGAAAAAATAAATTGTACAATATGTTTGGGTAGTTTGCAAAACAATCACTGCTATTCCTGTTGGAAAGTGAACAGTGCAAATGTTAAACAATAGGCTTAGAGAAAAACGTCCACTATAATGTGGTATGACCCATATCAATAAAATAAACATTTCTTTTTTCTCCCCTAAAATGATGTTCAGTTTAGCCTGATTTATGGTTTAAGGTTTAAATTAATGATAAAAGTGTGGGGGCAATGATTATGCCTATATTGTGTAGGTGATTTCTAATTGTGAAAAATTTTATCATACTACTCACAGTATACCTGAAAATACAGTTTTTGTTAAAGGGCAGCATAGTGATGTAGAATAAGTATCCTCAAATACAGTTTAACACAAAAGATAGCCAGCTTAGAGCTTTTGTGAAGGAGAAATGGCCCTGCGCATCTCTACAATTTAAGGAATGCCATTTAAAATGTATCTCCCCCTTTATCTTATTAAAATAAGAGAAAAGTAAACCTCATTTCTGCAATGCTTGTAAAAAAATAATGTGCTTTTCCAAAAATTACTTGCAATAAGTTTACACCTCTCAACAACTTTATGCCAGTCAAGCTGTTCAAATGTTTGTTTCTTATCTTCAAATCTTAAAACCTTGTTCCATAAACCCACGCACCTTAGGATAAATCTATGAATATTTGCATTGCAGTTTAGATGCTGTTTCCGCAAAGCACAGCAGGCATTTGACTCTGGTTAATGTCCTCCAAACGTGTGCTATTTGCAGACAGTGGACCCTATTTAGGCTGGATCACTAATCTTGCTAAAATGCAGCAGCTTCAATTAAATAGTTGCTGCCCAGAAATAGAGAAAAAACACCCATTGCAGAAATTGCGAATGCATTGCAATGCACAAAGTGATTGCATTGCCATATGCAAATACCAGAACATCAAATAATTTTTCCATCTGCGCCAGGCAAGGTCGTCCACAATTTTCTCTATTTCTCTATTTCTGGGTGGCAACTATTTGATTGCAGCAACTGCTTTTTAGCAGAAACTGCAATCTTTGCTGAATAAGGTCCTTAGTATCTAGTCGGTTTCTTTAAACTTTTGCTTGTTCCTAATTGGAGCAGTTAGGGGGACTGATGGTGTTTGTGTATCAGGTGCTGGTTGTGATACAGTAGTTTGTCCACTTCACTTCCTGTTTGGCAGCATTGGAGACAGAGTATGCAGTAGAGCAGCACTGTAACAAAAGCCAATTCCACATTAAAAATGTAAGTAGACTATGAGAGGGCAGTGAGAACTTTTACTGGGCAGAGAGAACTTATAGAAGGGCAGTGAGATATGGAGGAAGGGACAATGACAGGTATGTGGAGGGTGCAGTGAAAGAGCCAATGTGGGGTAGTAAGAGATATGGAGAATACAATGAGATAACTTTGAGGAGGCAAAGAGAGAGCTATACAGAGTAGAATACAAGAAGAATGGACTGGGCAATGAGAGATATATACAGAGGGCACTAAGAGAGATGTAAAGTGGGTAATGAGAGAGATGTGGGGGTGAGGCAGTGATAGAGCTATGGAGAGAGGAATGACAGAGCTATACTGTAGAGGGGCAATGAGAGAGATATATTGGAACAATGTGAGAAATATGGTAAGGATAGTGAGATACAGTAACTATGATAAGGCCAGGAGAGAGTTATAGAGGCTGCAATAAGGGAGTTACAGTACGAGAGAGATATTGAGGTACAAAGAGCTTTGAAGGAGCAATGAGAGATATTAAGAAAGGGGCAATGACATATTCTTGTATGACTCCCTAAAGATTCCCTTCAAAATGAACTCTTTAATGACTCCCTTCAAAGGAGTTCTTTGCTGCTTCCTTATGGTCTTTAGATTAATAATAATAATAATTTTATTTATATAGCTCTCTTTCTCCAAACAGGACTTAAGATTAGTAGTATGTGGCAGATTCATCAATGACTGTAATGCTAAACCATATCGCTAGAGAGTTAGAGCTGGCCAATTCAGGAGTTCAGATATGAAGATGGTTGGATGCACACTTCACCAGTTTACATTGTCTGTATACAGTTAATGTCTGTTTCACTATGGTTAGTTGACAACTTGATTGTGCAAGCAGTGTTAACTTGCACCTTTCTGTTTTCTTCAAATCATGCACATTTTCTGCAATGTATCCTATCCTTTGTTATGCTGGGTGTGATATGTCTTCCACTGACATCAAGAACCTTTTCAAAAACTTCCACTTAGGACACACAAGGGGTGTATTAGGTGGGAGGATGGTTGTTTGTTCTAAGTGAAAGCATAGATTCTCCCCTTCACTTTTCTAACCCTTGCTTTCTAATGTTGATTTGTCCTCAACTGTAGCATCATTGCATTTATCCATACTTTTAATCTGCTACTTAAATTGGTCACTTATGCTTGGTCAGATACTTTATCCATTTTTATTTATAATTCCAATCTCTGGACAAACTACAGTAGTTTACAGTAAGGAACTAATGTGATTCAGATTTTGTAGGACAATAGTTTTTAAAATTCAGTCCGTCAGTGAGTATAATAGATCACCAGTAGCATGTATGGCAGATTAGGATGTTCTTTACAGAATGTGGCCTGACATCAGGGATGGGTCTATAGATGTACCCAGCTACAAAACCAAGATTGGCTAGTGATCTTCAAATGGTTTAGATGTTTTTTTGCTGTTTTCAGCTAAAACTTGCAGCCATACTTATAAAAAAAATAATTGAAGCTATCCATGCCAAGAAATATCTAGTGCAACACTGTCTGCAAGCAGTTGGAACATTTTTTTTATTTTATTTTATCCATTCACATGTAATAACAGTCAGATATCCCAATGCTTCTGTATAAGGGTGGCTGTTTCCTTAAAACCAGATAACTTCTTAATCTGGCAGTGGACCACACTGTCCATGAATTGGACATTTCTGGGAGCTAATTGGGACTTGACCTTGAGATTGTATGGAACTATTCTGGTTTGTTGGAGCATCACGGGAGTATCATGGGCATGTTGGATGAATTTCATAATCATTTGCATTGTGCAGACAGATATGAGACATTTGTTTCAGTTGGATCTTTTGCACCTTAAGTCCAGGAACTAATGATGGCAACTGTAGAAGTAGATCTAAAGTAGAGGGTGGGCATTACTTCCATGTGCAGTCGTATGGATTTTTACTATACAAATTCAGATTCTAGCATTACCATATTGTAGTAAGCAAAGTGGCAAGATGGAAAAGTGGCTGCAGAATAATCCTCATTGTATGGATTCCCCTTGCCATAGTACTACCAACCAGCCCTAGGCTGGATGTACTACCAACCAGCCCTAGGCTGGATATTACAGGACTGTATTCCCTAGATGTACTGAGCTAGCTAAATCCATACAATCAAGCCATATGTTCAAAGAACTAGGGCTTTTCCCAACACCCAAGGGTGCTAGTTGTGCATTAATATTTGTAAATATAGAAAACAAAATTATACTTTTTACTTTGCGTATTACAGGTCCCAGCATGCCCACACCACCTCTCCATGGTTGGTATTGCTGATACTTTCATTTCAGTACTTTCAGTTTTAGCATACATGGTGTGCTCATTTTGGAGCAAGGGTGGTACTATTTTGTTCTTTGTTCATACATGATTGCTGCCAGCGATACTTGAAACTGGAGAGCCCCAAGGAGAAATTATGTAAAAAATCCACATAAAATAGACTTTCATTTTTTTATTAGGAACCAAAACACCCCCACACAAGGTTCATTATGCAGTTTATTGCCCACTTAGGGACCCAGGAGAGATAGGCATCCAAATCTTGGCAAAATAAAATCCTTTCATGAAAGGACAAATTGATCTTTGCATAACCCTAACACAAATAACTAAAAAGTGTTATAGTGTATCTTGTTATATTGCATATCTTACACAAATGGTTAGTTATTGTGCACAAAATGCACATTATACATAATATGAACATTCTGGGCATTTTAAGATGCCATGCAGCTCTGCAAATTACAGATTCTGCTCTGCAAATTACAGATTCTGCTTTTTATAATGCAATTTGTGCCAAAATGTTATGCCTAAATTGTATTCAACGCTGCATCAGACCCTTTATATTCAAACCAGTTTATATATTATCCATTTATTCTATGTATTTTCTTTTTACAGCTAAATAATGGATGTTTGTCATCATTTTAAACATATATTATATTAATGCTATTTGCATAAGGCTGTAGTAAGCTATTGTTTTGCTCCACTGCAAACCTCAATCAAGACACCATGTTACATGAAATTGTGTTTCTAAAAACGCATTACAATAATGGTAAAATGTAAAAAAGGTACATATTTATTACATTGCTTATTCAATTAAAAAGAATTCCAATATAGGTCTGCAATATTTTAAAATACAGCAAAGCTCTTTATTACATTCATACTACATCTTCTTTGTAAATGTATAGAAATCATATGTTCAGTAATAATTTTTATTTATCTACAATCTGTGTGGCAGCTTCTGCATACTCTTACATAAAAAGTACAATCTAGTTTTGTTCTAAAGCTTTTGTTCATTCATGCCTCATTTACCTTTATTACTCATTTAACTTAAACATGCATTTCAACTATCTCTAGGGTGTACTAAAATAATAGCTTTAGCCTTGTTAAAAGGTCATTTATTTTTACGTTTAATGGTTCTCACTATTATTCGTACAGTATTTACCTTTTAGAGCAGCTGAAAAACTTGTACAGTACTGTCTCACTAATGTGTCTTGAAAATGAAAGATTCAATTAACCAGCACATAGGAAATATTGTGTAGCATTCTTACATTGCTCATTTATACCTTACAAAATACATCCTATAAATACCGCATTTTAGTTTACCTTAAAATAAAATAGAGTAAATTTCTAATAATTAGTAACATAGTTCAATATAAGCAACATTCCAAATACTGTATATTGTAGAGGGCACTTTCACGGGGAAATAAGGCAGAGCTTCTGTACAGGTAAAAGGCTTCTTGTTTGATAGCTTAGAAGGATCTATTTTAAACTGTGAGTCAAGTAGATTTTAAGTATGATAATATAGTTGTCCCTCAGATCTGTAGTTCTTAAAGTGCAATGCTCGATAATTACATCCATTAAAACCAAATCAAAGCAAGAAAAGAACATAAAATGTTCTACCAACTAGAGCCATATATGGAGAGATGGGAACTGTAGACTTGATAAGGAAATAAAATTACTTCATACATATACAAAGAAAAGGTATCTACAGAATATAAATCAATAAATGAAAAAAGGTACTTCTGAATTTAACATCTTACATGTAATATTATAACTTTATTTAATATTAAAAATATAAAATCATCCAGATAAAAACAAGCAATATGAAGATAGACTTTTAATAAAGTTAAGCCCAACTCACAAATTATTATTAATACTGTTTGAAGAATCATTTTTTTTTAATTTGTTAGTATAAAAATATACTCAGTCACTTAAATTGTGAACATTAATGTTTAAAAAGAGCCATTATCTATTGTGCTGTTCTTATATCTGTTATAATTTATTGTATTCAGGACATGACAACATTCATGTTATGTGAAATTACTGTAGTGACATGTTGTGCTACAGTATTTTACTTAAAGAACAAAAAAATTGAGTCACAAGAAAAAGACTAATCTGTAACTCCTTAGAGATCTGCTTTAGAGCAGCACGTGCCAAGCATCCATAAGTGGTTACAAGTGATAGTCTATTAAGTATATTACTAAGAGTTAAAACCCTCTTGCAGCAAACAGAATACAGTAATAAAATTCACTGAATGGTACTCTAATTTAGGAGCATCCATACTAATAACATGTAAGTGATTTCTTACCTAGCGCTTTAATGTAATTTCTCCAAAGAGTTATTCTGATTATCATGCTAATCATGTGAGCGAGGGCACACAGCCCCATTCATGCCATACATAGAAAACAGTAACTGGGTTTTGGAGCATAAATACAATATGCAATATGCAAAATGCAATGGTAGTAAAAATACTAATAGCCATGGAATAACTATTTATTAGTTATCTTTATTAAGTTATCTTTATAATACACACATATTTTACAGCACTTTATTTTGGCTGGGATGTTATTGGAGCCGATAACAGCAAAATGTCCATTGTTTGCGGCTGTTGCCGCAAACATTGTGCATTTTGCAAAGTCATCGAATGTATTAGCGGCCGCAAAGCGGCTTTTCGGAAACTCTTGGCTCTAAAGTAGAGAGACCAATAAAAACTCGGATCCAGATGTTTTGACCGTGTTACGTATACAACTCGGGCGATGTAATGGAGTCCAATATTGCAAGTCGGACACAATACAGCTCTAAGACTCTCAAAGAATTTAGAGGTGTTTTTTTGGCCAAGTTTGTTATGAGAATGATAGAAATCAATTATAAGTACACCTTTTAAGCACAGTTGCAATAATTAAACAGTTTTCAATACATTTTCACACTTAAAAAAATAGAAAATTTTGATCTGTAAAAATGCTCCATGTACTGTACATGTCATTTTTACATTATTTTCCCTGGGAAATATGTATTAGAGGCATATAAATGTTGTGACAAGAACACTGGAATAGTGTTTGAGGGCAGGTATTTTTGTCCCAGGTTCTTGTCTTACATGTTTTAGAAAAAGGAAAACTTCCAGGAAAATGTTTTATTTTGTTAGCAGCTTTTCAATCTGTTGGAAAAGCTGGATAAGGGCCCTGAGAGAGAGAGAGAGAGAGAGAGAGAGAGAGAGAGGGCAAGTTCCAGACATTGGGTCTTTGGCCTCACAGAGGGCTAATCAGGGCTTTCAGCTGTGTAAGAGTGTTGTAGGGTTGCTAGCCTGATCAGTGTGCAGACTGCCTGGGGAGAAACTGCAGAACCTCTGTGAGGGAAACATGCTTCTTTATACAAGTGAGCCATACAGTATTTACTGGAAAACTTTGTGTTTTGTTTAGAGACAGTCATCTTGTGTATAGTTAGTGCCGGACAGGCAAGGTGTTTTCTTTTGATACTTATTTTATTTTCTACTTAATAAAACTGGTTGCAGCCAGTTGCACTACAAAACTGGACTTGTATGATTTCTCACTCTAACACTAAACAATTACAATCTTTTTTAAAAGATTTATTGTTAGTATAATCTAGTGTGTGTGCCTGAATGATGAACGATGCATACACCCTGCGGGTCATTCTTGTTCAGGCATTATCTACCAAACATGCAGCTCAATTTCGACTATGGGCCTAATTCAGACCTGATCGTAGTCGTGCAAAATTTTGCACGGCTACGATCAGTTACTCAGACATGCGGGGGGATGCCCAGCACAGGACTAGTCCACCCCAAATGTCTAGCCCTACCCCCCGCACAAGTACAAATGCATCGCACAGTGGCAATGCTTTTGTGCTTGATGAGTATCGCCCTAACTGCGCAGATAAAGTGTGCTTGCAGGGAGCTACATGTCGATATCCTGGTCGCAGCGGCTGTGTGTGATGTCACACAGCCACTGCTGTCCGCCCCCCGCATGGTCTGGACATGTCTTCGTTGCCTGGACCGCACACAAAAATTGGCCAAATGCCGCCGGCCCACCCCCTCCCGCCCAGCGACTGCCTGTCAGTCAGACAGAGGCAATTGCTGGGTTGAGATGGCCATCGGCTGTCTGGCATGCGTCAGTTTACTGTGGCACCGGCGCATTCGCAGTTCAGTCCTGATTGGCTGCTTTGCGAAAATGCACAGCAGTGATCAGGTCGGAATTAGGCCCTATGTCGTTGAGCTGCTTGTTCAAGGAAAGCGGAGGATGAAGTCAGTTAACGATATTGTTCATCGATATCGTTCAGTGTGCATGTACTGGTGATCTCCCCTAATTAGCAATCAGCAATATAGCACTGATTGCTAATTAGGGGAGGTTGCCCAGTGTGTACATGGCTTTAGATCAGTAGTTTTCAACTCCTTTCTCCAAGTACACCCAACAGGTCAGTTGATCTGTCTTGCCGAATGAGTACATATACCACCTGCTTTCACATATGTAAATCCAGAAAATTGGACCTGTTTGTGGTACTTTGGAACTGGAGTTAAGTACCACTGATTTAGATTATTGACACAAGCTGGAGAAAATGTTTATATACAGTATATAGGGGCTTATCCCTGTGTACTGGCAGCAATTTTAAGGCTAGCTAACAAGTGCTACTAATTAGCTAGCTGCAGTTTCATCTCCAACCTTACAGAACACCTGGACAGAATCCATGTTCAACTGCTGTTACACATTCAAAAAAGTAAACTCATGCTGTCCCTGCCACTATATCTATCTATCTATCTATCTATCTATCTATCTATCTATCTATCTATCTATCTATCTTTATATATATATATATATATATATATCCAAAATGTATACTCAGGAGCATAAGCAGCACAACAACCAGGTGCCCTATAAAAATCTGACAAGCAGTACATACATACATACATACATACATACATACATATAAATATATATATATAATATACATATATACTGTATTTATATATATATACTGCATATCTATGGAACCAAATGCGGCACTCATGGACTTCAAGTATGGTTCAGCAGACCAACCTAAGCAATTCAACAGTTTCATTTTAATGCAACCTTCATCAGAAACAAAAGACATAAATAAATAGCTTACCATTAAGAACTTTGTGGAAAAGACTATGGTGCAGGATCTGGTAGTGTCTCAGCTCCCAAATTTGTGGACTAAAAAGCATGGTCATTTTAAGTTCTTAGGACAACTTGTAGCTTGCTAGAAACTGGAGGGGACCCATAATGAGCAGCCAATAGCAAGGTACTTTTCAGAACACTGACATAGTTATATTATCCTAAGATAGAAAATGATTGTGTCCCTGAAAGATTGAGAGGGGGAGACCAGACCAAAATTCTGCTTCAGAAGGAGGCATGGTGGATACATCACCAAAACACTATTGAGCCCTTTGGCCTTAATGTTAACTTATCACTTACGTGCTTTATATAACACTATCAATGGTTAATAAGCTCTCAACTCTGCTGTATCATTAGAGTTTAAAATATATGTTCCTTAACTTTTTAAACTATATAGCTGTGCCAGTTACATTATATCTGGTGAAGGATTGCTTGTTATTGTGTTGACTGGTTAAATTTTACCAGAGCTTTCACGTCAATTCTGCAACCGTGTGCGCTGGAGTGGACCGCGACTACAAACACAACACACTTACCTTGGGTAGATGTGAGGAATGGATGTTTTAAAAACCTTATAAATAGCTTACCTTATAAAAAGGTAAGCTATTTATGTGTCTTTTGTTCCTGATGAAGGTTGCATTAAACCGAAACTGTTGAATTGATTAAGTATATATATATATATCCTTGCTTAAGTATAATATATGTATATATATATATATATATATATATATATATATATAGCCATGCTCGTCTTTGCTAAAGGAATTAATGAAGCAATCGCCAGCTGTGAATAGTCACAGCCTGGCACACCATGCAGCCTGGCGTGCAGCATGGAGTATTGTAGTAAGATGAGCATGGCTACATCTGTATGCATTACTCCACACTTGGATTAAGGCAAACACAGTGTGATTCTTTAATTAATAACAACAAGATAAAGTTATGATAATTTATAACAGATACAAAAGAAACAGATAACAAGTTTTGGTGTATACTTCCGCTGTATAGTCTTGAACAAATAGTTCTTTAAACACCTCACTCCTCCCATCTTAGATACAGATATGTCCTCAGACACTGTGGGGTAAAATCGGGTATACACTAAAGGCAAAACTTACTGAAAATTGGCTCAAAAACTTATTTTAGACTACAGTATACAGTATCAAATAGTACTTTGGTACTTTTTCCCTAGACTTCTATACAGGTGTACTACGATATCCCGGCTGTTGGGATCCTGACACCCAGCATACCAGCGCCAGGATCCCAACTGCAGGAATGCCACAGTGGGGAAAGTGCAAAAGAGCCGCTTGCGGGCTTGCTGCGCTCACCATGCTGCGGGCATGGTGGCACGCTACTCTATTTATTCTCCCTCCATGGGTGTCGTGGACACCTAAGAGGGAGAATAGTTGTTGGTATCCTGGTGGTCGGGATCCCGGCACCGGTATGCTGAGCGCTGGGATCCCGACAGCCGGGATATTGAATGCTTCCCTTCTATACAAGTTTCTCATTTACTAAAAGTTGTTTTGAAACTGACTCAAAATGGACCCAAAAATCATCTGAAACAGGCCAGTTTAACTTCTAAAATGAGCAATTTGTTGAAAACTCATTATTATGCCTATAACAGTAAAGATGATGGACTATATGCTGTTTTTTCATTTGGGTAATTATCTGTAAATTGCTCATCCGTATGATTTGCACTGCTCAGGTACCAAAGTCTAATAGCAATGCTGCTCGTAATCCTACCTTTACGCAGAGTGATAGACAGTCAGGCATCATTTGTAGGTGTTAATAGGGGAGTGGTGGCAAAAATGCAGGCCTGTTGTGGGCATGTTTTTGGCATATTGATGGCTGTGCCTGCAAATCTGTACTCAAACAGCGTGGCTCCATGGTCTTTATTTAGGCTGCCATGCTACATGGCCATTGATTTACTCAAACTGACAAATATGAAAGGATCTGCATGTGCACTGCGAACATTAACCAGTTGCTGTATCTAATCTGCTGTAGCTGTATTTTATCTGCACAATAAAACAACTGGAAGTGACAAAACTGCTTTGTTTGATTACACTTGATGTGTGACATTTGTACTTCTATGTGCAAATTAATCTGAATCTGTATACGATGCATCAGCCATTGCTTTCTCTCATAACTAGTTCCATTGTGTTTCATCTGTGACTTTGTATTTGTTTAAAACTAATTTCTGTGTATTTATAATCCCAGCCAAATATCTGTAATACACTTTGGGGGTCATTCCGAGTTGTTTGCTCGTTATTTTTTTGTCGCAACGTAGCGAATAGTCGCTAATGCGCATGCACAATGTCCGCAGTGCGACTGCGCCAAGTAAATTTGCTATGCAGTTAGGAATTTTACTCATGGCATTACGAGGTTTTTTCTTCGTTCTGGTGATCGTAATGTGATTGACAGGAAGTGGGTGTTTCTGGGCGGAAACAGGCCGTTTTATGGGTGTGTGCGAAAAAACGCTACCGTTTCTGGGAAAAACGTGGGAGTGGCTAGAGAAACGGAGGAGTGTCTGGGCGAACGCTGGGTGTGTTTGTGACGTCAAACCAGGAACAACAAGCACTGAACTGATCGCAGATGCCGAGTAAGTCTGGAGCTACTCAGAAACTGCGAAGAAGTGTCTATTCGCAATTCTGCTAATCTTTCGTTCACAATTTTAATATGCTAAGATTCACTCCCAGTAGGCGGCGGCTTAGCGTGTGCAAAGCTGCTAAAAGCAGCTTGCGAGCGAACAACTCGGAATCACCCCCTTTGAGTGGTGTTTTGCTACAAGTGCAATAGGAAGAGGATGCAAAATGTTAAGAGAATACCCTATTCAACACCTTAAGCCAGGCATCTCGCGCCATGCCATGTGGGGTTTTAAAGCTAGGTGTATGAGGACCCATCTGTAAGTGCTCCACATAGTAAAAAATGTTATGGGAGAGGTTCCAGTTCTCTTTATCAGGTTTAGTACAATGTAACCTCTATTAATGCTTTTCCTTTTGCAGGAGAGTCCATAGATTACAGAACTGACTTGGATAAAGCCCCAGTTGGATTATCTGGGTCATTTAATTTAGATTTAGATTTATTTAAAGAAGGCACTTGTAATGAAATGTTCTTCATGACAGGGTTAGGTGTCAGTTTGGATTCAGCCAAACCCACTGCATCTCATGATCTGATCAACATTGCATCAGCACAATTCTCCTCCCACCTGAACATCAAGGGTTCAGTTTTGGAGATCACATGCCTGTTTACCAATATTGTCTTCTCTGAAATCACAAACAAGAATGTCTTGTCCAACAACAAAATCTATAGATGGTCATTAGTAGATTTAATGAACTGTTTATCCTGTTCCTCTTTCCTCACATCTGTCTTCACTGAGTCCCACTGATACTTTAAATTCCTTTGTAGAAGAAACATTGCTGATGTTTGCTGAGTATTGCTTTGTACATTGTTGCAGTAAGTACAATAAACTAAGTTGTCAATTTTGAAATGAAATAGAATGACACTGGTTCTTCACCTTGATTCCATTCTTGAGGCTGTGTTAATCTCCCAGCCATGCCTTTATTGGCTGGATATTGAGAACCTTTTTAAAAAATGTATTCCATTTTAGTGAATTTAATGTCAATAATCTGTGGTCATGTGGAGTCAGCATCAGCTGCAATAAAAAAAATACAGCCCAAGAACAGTCTTGCAAAGTCAAAGTGCACTCTCTGCCATGGAGCGGATGGCCACTGCCATGGGTGTAAAGGTGCCACTGACGAGAACTTTTCACCTTTATGCAGTCTTCAGATTCCTTTGTTCAACTATCAAATTTACTATCAATTCCTGGCTATTACATGTAGTTTCTAATCTTCATTTTAATAAATGCAAAGTGGCCTTCATGACTGGTATGTGCATTTAGGATTGGAAGTATTTATGGACTTTGTTAATGCCCCACAACAAAGATAAAGCTTATGATACATTTGCATATATTTTTCTCTGCAGCTGTTAAAGAACATGATGCATATGTCTTTGGCCTTTCAGTTCAATTTCCCAAAGTAGGTGATAGTTTTGCCCTTATACCATAAAATGAATCATTAAATGCTAAACTGATGGTCAGGTAAGGGTAAAAATGAGTTAGGATCTCATCAATTTCTTAGTATCCAAGAAAGCTTGCTTGCATTTTTTTACAATTTTTAGCAAGAAATCAATTATAAGAATCAATTTAGTGTGAGCAAGAATTTAAGTTAAAAATTAGAATAACTAAGCCTAAATATGATCTGAGCTTTGTTTACTGATTGTGGTGGAGACATTTGCAATATGACCTTTGTTTTGTTTTCTGATTTGTGTAGCCCCTCATTGTTGACCACATGTCCACAGTATAATATTTACTCTTTTAGAAATTCACATTTGACTTTATTGACTACTGTATAAGTCCTTTATTAAATGCTTGTAGTTGAAGAAGGACATTTGATTAATTGTCTATGTGGTCAGCTTCCTATCTATCTGTGACAATAGCATATTCTAGATAACAGAGTGTCCCTGGTATTCCTTGTAATACCTGATCCATTGATCTTTGTCAGAGGAAGGTGTTGACCTACAGTATGCTAATATAGTTTTGTTGTATTGTAACTATTCTTTGCACGTATTTATGGTAAAGTATTTATTTGAAGTTTCCTCCACCTACACCCGAATACAAGCTTGTGCCAGGTCTATTTTTGTGAAACAATCCTCTAACCAAAAAGATCTCAAAGATAACCTTGGTTATTGGCGAGGGATATTGCACCATGTGAAAAAACGGATTTATAGTAATCTTTATGTCTACTAAGATTATTTTATTCTTTTTTAGAACTGAAACTATCAGTGTGGCCCACTCACTCTTCTACAAGTGTTTATTTACTTATGTAATTTTTCACCCTGCACTGGCAATATGGCTCAGGAAACCAAGTTTGCCTTGCAGACTTTTGGGGAGGCATTAGGTTCCAGTTGAATGTGGTCTTTGATGTCTTTTAGAGTACTTAAGCTCTTTTAAAGAATGATTAGATGTTCACTAGCAAATGCTTAAACATTTTCACTGGGTCCATATAGGGCCAGGAAGACTATTTATGGATTTAAAATTGAATTTCAAGCTCCTGTGTCACACCACTACTGAATGTACTATGTGACTTTCGCTAACATTCAGACACTTTTGGATACTTTTGTAATTGCCAACCAAAATTTCTGTAAGTATCAAAGTTATCCTCCTTTTATGCAAGTTCTCTAATGGGATCGGAATCCCATGTTTGGGAAGCTGACAGTCAGAATACCAAAAGCAATATCCTAATGTTTAGGATCCTGACACCTTCTTAGTAAGTATGTTACCTCTAATCCTAACCTCCCTAACCCTAACCCTCCATACCTGCAGCCTGGCCCTAACCCCCATCCCCCTGCAGGTGTTGTCATATTGTCAGGATGCTTTACTGAATTGGAAACCGAAACAGCCCCGGATTACCATCTTTGAATTACAAGAGATCCAGAGACTTTTCGGCCTATTACCATATTGCATGAGGGACCTATTCACCAAAAGGACATTGCTAAACCATCATTCCTCTAATGGTAAATTGCATGCATCTCTAAATGGATTAACTCTGCAAAGAGACTCTTGTTGCACTGGACTATTAACTCTACAGGGACACTATTGGAACGGAATCCATCAATTTAGTTTTATTTTAGTCCTGACCGGATATCTATGGTAATATCTAATTTTAACCACTGTATATGAATTCATACCATTTTTTATTCTTTGTTGTATGTATGCATTAACTATGTTTTTTATTAAATCGTCTTGATATTTTATTATGGTTATGTACTGATATATGAGCGCAGCCATCACCCCTATTCCTCATCCCCTTGCAGCCTAACTCTATCCTTACCTGGTGGTGCCTAACCCTAACCCTCCTCCTCGCAGCATAAACCTAACCCTCCACCCCCACCCCACCCAAACTGCAGCCATCGCCTCTTCCCCCATGGCTTACCTTTCAGTAGTCCCAGCATACTTATGTTCTATTACATGTCAGAATCCCAGCATATTGGGATTCCATCAATAGCCTCTGAATGCAACATAATAAGATTTGTTTTAATCTTCTTTGCTATTAAGTAATACATATATGAGAAGACACAAAGCAACACATTAGTGAAACCTAATTAGTGCTTCTGGGTAAGAACAGCAGCTTTAGCAACTGTTAAGCAACTGTTTAGCAACTGTTTGGCAACTGTTAGCAACTTTAGCAACTGTTAACCCATAAAAAAAAACAGAACCTAGTAGAGAAGACTTGCGTAACTAATTTAGCACTGATCAAATGGCTAAAATATTAAGGAAGGAAAGTGACAGTATCATAAACACAATAATAATTGGATAAAGCCTCCTTTAGGATGAATGTTGACGATCATTTTTTGAGCTCAGGTATGAAAGAGACAGCATTATGCTAAGCAGCCATTTTGTATAACAGTAGCCATAGTTTAGTATACAAGGAAATGCTTTTGCTAAGAAGTTATAAGTAATGCTGACATTTTATAAGTTAGAAAGAATTATCTGTTAAACACAAGGTTAGGTTGATTTACTGGAACATGTGAAACAGTTTACTGGGGAAGTACAGACTCATCCCCAAGGACAGGGAGGAGGAGGGGGGGGTAACCACAAAAGCATCTGCCTGAAATCAAGGTTCCATGTCTCTCAGAAATTATTCTTATATTTGAAGTAGAAGTGCTTGTGTAACCACCTTTTAAACTATATAAACCCTAAACAAATAAAATAACGCAGCCTCAGTCTGCAGAACATAACCTTGCATGTTGTTTACTTACTGCGTCTCCCAATCGATTGGTAAAGGTATTGAATAAGACAAACGATGGACCTTGATAGAGGAGTACATCTCCAAGAGGTGCATGGGATCTAAAAGAATGTAATATCAGAATAAATGTAAAGAATGTAATATCAGAATAAAACCATGCAATGCAGAAGTATGAGAAAAGTCAATTCTAGTAGGTAAAACCATACACATACAACAGGGACTCACAATTCTTTTAGCCCACATATTTTGTTTAAATCCAATAATAATATGGTAATAAGGTATAAAACATAATCAAATATAATAAATGTAGCAGAAAAAAATTGTGGGCTGTTTACCAGAGAAATATAATCAAATAGTCAGAGATGTAAAATGCAAGAGGTTTCGGACCCATCAGAATCTCTAATGGTAACACATGTATAAGAAGTCCAGTAAATTGTAGATCTCAATTGCCAGGATTGCCATTGCCAATATATTTTAAGAGTGGGACACCAATTCCTCAGGGCACGTATAGCAGCTTCATTCATTTGCAGTGGTTAAATAACATATCTGATCAGTACTTCCAGTATTTGGATACTTACGGTTTTGCATATGTAAAATTCTGAGTTCAAAATCATCACCCAGTTTAAATTCGTGACTGAGGCCCAGGGGGATTCAAGGTTTTAATTTTGTGATCCATCTCATTCCAGCTTTGGATAAATTTATATCCTTATTTCTGCCTCTCCGGGTAACTTTTATTTTCTGTATTCCAATAAATTTAACAATCTTGTTTGGTGAGCAGTTGTGTTTGACTTTGAAACACTACAAAAGGTGGCATGTAGTAAGGCCTTTTTTCTTTTTAAGCATATTTTACTTGTTATTGCTACAGTGGCTTAGTACAGCTTTGTATATTTTCTTTATGCAAACATGCAAATTGATATTTCATTTAAAAAAATGAGCATTGAAAAACGATCACACTTCTATGTAGCATGTCATTGCCCAGTTCAAAAATATTTAGTCTTCCGATTTTGGTACAATACATGTATTTTGGTATTTTCTACAAATAGTTATATTTTACAGCTTTGGTCTACACTTTGATAAGCAATGTCCACCAAACTTCATATAAGGTGTTGTATCTGGTGACACACTTTGCCTGTTTAAACCCAGTCACAGTCAATTCCCAGTTAAAAAAGGAAAATTTATTCAAATAAATTAGTAAAGCTTATCAAGATTTTACATTGCTATTTTTCATTACTCAGTCTCCACTTTCCTAGTATAAATATATGTAACTAATTATAGTTTCTTATTTTATAATTTGTATTTTGTACTATTTGTAAAGCTGAACATTAGAAAGTAGAAAAAAAAATCTGTTTCACTCTTTATATTTAAAATAGTAGACATGTCCTGGCATTTTCTCCTACAATTCTCTGGAAACCATCAGCAAAACAAGTAGCAATGTCATGTTGCCTGGTGTAAAACATTTAATTCTCACGTTCAATTATTGCACTCATCTGTCTTTTATATATATTTTATTATTTTATTTTATGAACAGGGTGTTTCAGAATCAATGTATCTGATTGGAATGATTCATCGCAGGTGACATTGGGTTTAATTTACCCTAGAAAGACTGCAGCGTTAGATGCAAAAGTTGAAGCAATGTATAATAGAAAAATAAATTTAGTTGATATGAAAATATTATAATACATTTTTCACTGGGGTTGTTCTACATTTAGTATACGGAAAAGAGGACATGGATCATTGTGTCTTCATAATTATGCAAATTCACACATCAAATGTATTGCCGCAGGTCAACGTAAGACATAGGTTTCCAAGAATATAATTTTATAAGAAAAATGTAAAGGTGCTTCCAAATCCTGATAATTGGGAATAACTTACACTTCTCACAAAAATCTATTTTCTAAATTACTTTTTGGTGACTTGCAAAGGGTAAGCAAACCATAAAGAAATAATTCAGCAGATTATGTTTTATGCATTATAAATTTGAAAGTGCTTGAAGACGAATTGTAGGTTTCAGAGAAAATAGGTAGTTTTATTAGTAGAAATAGATCATATTCAGTCACAAGCTATGTATCTTGGTTTAGTATTCACTTCACAGTTTCATGTGTAATATATATAATCCTATGTCAGCAATAAATAAAAATAATTATACAAATAACACATTTTTCACTTAGGGTGATAATAAATGTAACATGAATAATTCAAAAATAGAATTCAATGCATATGGTACAAACATACAGTATTATATCTTATATTATATTATATTACGATATGTGCTTATAATGAAACATCCTGAGGCAGTTTTCTTAATAAATATCAAGGCAGCAAAAGTTACGGATAAAAAAAAAGGATTTTTTTAACGTTCCTCAGTATATTTGTTGTGTCTAGAGGAATACAGGTGGTTTGGGTGACATTGATTTATTTTCACAGGCTACTTTTGTCTGTAAATGCAGGTGGACAAGCAATAAACTGGGAAAATGGTCCTTGTTTTTTATATGCTATTTACACTTCACCATACATGCTTGCTCAACTATAGCAGCACACTCAGGGAGGGTTTCAGAGTACCCACAAATCCTTTGCACATGATCATTTTTGTATACAGAGACACTTGTATCTGTCTGTGCATTGCCTCTATTGGAGATCTAATTCTCTAACGTGTCCACATTGGAAGCTGCTATGCATATGTGGCAGCTTATTTTACAGTTCACAAAGATGACTAAGGCGGAGCTGCTGCACGTGCCTATCCTCAGCAGTTCCTCCCATGGGCCATTGCGGAGGTCAGTGATTAACAGGTTCTTGGTTCTGGCAAAGGTAGGTAAGGGATGATGACTGCAGTACTATGCCAGATTACAAAGCTTTACATTTTCATTGTGGCTCTAATATTAAGGTTTGCTTAAAATGTCTATCATAGACTGTTCTTCATTCATGCGCATACACCAACATGCATAAAAGAAATAACTGACACTGACACCAGAATAATGTTTGCCAATAAAATTGTCAGCTTTTATTAAACAAATGGTATGGTGGCAAGGAGGGACGGCCCATTTAAATAAAGTCCCTATTTATTCTAACCTTTTAAACATTTTAACTGTGGCTGACCAAAACACAAGAGGAGGCAAGGGTCCAACTTCAGCCCGGCCTCCATCGCATAACAAGGGGGCTTTAAGGGCCCAATTTCAGCCCAGCCCCCATCACATCACAAGGTGAGGCTTTAAAGGGCCCAATTTCAGCCCAGCCCCCCACACATCACAAGGGGCCATAATGGGCCATTTGCCACCCCTTGTGTTACTTGCTCTTTATCGGGAATACCGTGGCCAACTCTCCACTCAAGGTATTCCCCAACTCCCAACCAAAAGGTGCTCAGGTGTGTACCAACTCCACCGGAGACCAAAGCCCACCTGGTCCGATGGAACTCCGACCCCATAATGTATCAAACTCCACCACCTTCACATCTCCTGAGCACCTATAAAACTCATTAAATTACAGCCACAATTTCAGGCCGTCCCAACCCGCCAAGCCGACACCAATGATAAACTCATCCAGGGCGGGTGGGTGGGTCAATTTTCTCTGAGGAAAAGAGGGAGAACCTAGTCAGTCCTCTCCTTATAAGGGCTAAGCCCCTCCCATCACCAGATTCCTCAGTCAACTCATAGGCCCACTGTTACCATGGACACCTCCACTTATCACAGCTGCTTCATTCAGCCTGCTATTCAGAATTTTATGTCACTACAGCCATATAAAATGTCCTCCGTTCTCTTAAAATGTCTATCATAGAATGTTCTTCATTCATGCGCATACACCAACATGCATAAAATAAATAACTGACACTGACACCAGAATAATGTTTGCCAATAAAATTGTCAGCTTTTATTAAACAAATGGTATGGTGGCAAGGAGGGACGGCCCATTTAAATAAAGTCCATATTTATTCTAACCTTTCAAACCTTTTAACTGGGGCTGACCAAAACACAAGAGGAGGCAAGGGTCCAACTTCAGCCCGGCCTCCATCGCATAACAAGGGGGCTTTAAGGGCCCAATTTCAGCCCAGCCCCCATCACATCACAAGGTGAGGCTTTAAAGGGCCCAATTTCAGCCCAGCCCCCCACACATCACAAGGGGCCATAATGGGCCATTTGCCACCCCTTGTGTTACTTGCTCTTTATCGGGAATACCGTGGCCAACTCTCCACTCAAGGTATTCCCCAACTCCCAACCAAAAGGTGCTCAGGTGTGTACCAACTCCACCGGAGACCGAAGCCCACCTGGTCCGATGGAACTCCGACCCCATAATGTATCAAACTCCACCACCTTCACATCTCCTGAGCACCTATAAAACTCATTAAATTACAGCCACAATTTCAGGCCGTCCCAACCCGCCAAGCCGACACCAATGATAAACTCATCCAGGGCGGGTGGGTGGGTCAATTTTCTCTGAGGAAAAGAGGGAGAACCTAGTCAGTCCTCTCCTTATAAGGGCTAAGCCCCTCCCATCACCAGATTCCTCAGTCAACTCATAGGCCCACTGTTACCATGGACACCTCCACTTATCACAGCTGCTTCATTCAGCCTGCTATTCAGAATTTTATGTCACTACAGCCATATAAAATGTCCTCCGTTCTCTTAAAATGTCTATCATAGAATGTTCTTCATTCATGCGCATACACCAACATGCATAAAATAAATAACTGACACTGACACCAGAATAATGTTTGCCAATAAAATTGTCAGCTTTTATTAAACAAATGGTATGGTGGCAAGGAGGGACGGCCCATTTAAATAAAGTCCATATTTATTCTAACCTTTCAAACCTTTTAACTGGGGCTGACCAAAACACAAGAGGAGGCAAGGGCCCAACTTCCGCCCGGCCTCCATCGCATAACAACGGGGCTTTAAGGGCCCAATTTCAGCCCAGCCCCCATCACATCACAAGGGAAGGCTTTAAAGGGCCCAATTTCAGCCCAGCCCCCCACACATCACAAGGGGCCATAATGGGCCATTTGCCACCCCTTGTGTTACTTGCTCTTTATCAGGAATACCGTGGCCAACTCTCCACTCAAGGTATTCCCCAACTCCCAATTCAAAAGGTGCTCAGGTGTGTACCAACTCCACCGGAGACCGAAGCCCACCTGGTCCGATGGAACTCCGGCCCCGTAATGTATCAAACTCCACCACCTTCACATCTCCTGAGCAACTATAAAACTCTTTAAATTACAGCCACAACTTCAGGCCGTCCCAACCCACCACAGTTTCAACGAAACCCCCGCAACCATATCTCTATCTTAAAACTCTTCTTACTACTCCTAAACTCCTCCTACCTATCAATAAAATTTATGACTAAAAACAGCGAACAACAGATCCTCCATAAAAATTTCCATACCCCTCAAATTCAGATGGACACCATCGGCCATGTAAAGATGAGGGGCAGAAACTAAAATTGAGGGATGTGGGACCACAAACCCCAATTTTCACTAACAGCCCTGCCCACCACAGAATTGATCCGGCGCCGGACCACCTCTATGGCAGCCGGTCTGTCCGCATCTCTCCAAACTAAACATGGGATAATGTCCGACCATCCCACACTCAGAAAACATAACCTGTTCTGCAAGCTAACTAAGTCCCTAACTATAGTTTTGCGAAGATCCAGACCAGTCCTTCTGGTCAAATCATTTCCAGCAGCATGGAATACCACCCTCAGCGGGTATCCCGACCTCTCCGACTGTTGCCAAAATAGGGGCATGACTTGCTCCCAGCGAAGTCCCCTCACACTGATCCATCTGACAAGATTAGCCTCAGGGGACTGAAGGCACTCCACACCAGATCTTTCACCATAGTAAACGTATGAGTGCCCAATAATCCAAATCAGACACTCGTCCAAGCGCAAATCTGAAAGTACAAAAACCATTCACAGAACCTTATCATACAAAAAAACCCTAACACAAAATTCTTGAAACAAAATTACCCAAAAACATCCCATTGTAAACTTACTAATTTTTTTTTAATATATTTTAATTTGGCCTCTAAGGTGAGAATTTTTGAAGCGGGGATGAAAAAGGGGGATGGTTATGAGGGATCAGACTTGATGAGAGGCGAAAAACACACCTGCCAAGCGGGTATGAACCCCAAGGTTTAAGGCACTTGACAGGATAAAAAATTCCTCAACACCCCCAAATATGGCGAGTGGCTAAAACCTCAAGTCTGATTTTTAATCCAACAGGTCAAAACCTGATATATTTCCGAAATACATCAGACTTCCCCCTCCCCAGATCTCTAATTTGCCCGCTCGAACAGCCTTCACCGGCTGCTGTTGTCGCCGCACCTATCCGAAACGAATGGGTACCGTATCTCGATACTGGGAAACCCATTATCCAAATACAAGGTTCCAGCACCCATCTAAATTGAAATTGAGTAACTGGCATACCATCCATATGCTGCAACCATGGACCTGGCATATCAGTCCTTGTTCTCAAATAAACCCTCGCCAAGGACACTGGACAAATCTCCTTGTCGTCCACACATCTCAAAACAACCCAACAACCTTTGCCTAATTGGTCCATTTTGGAATGTTGTACTTTGCACCATAAGCCTCCATCTTCCAGTGACACGTGTTCACGAAGCATAGGTGACATTGCTGTTTTCGAAACTGACACCAGTTCACTGACTCTAAAGGCCCCGAAAAAGGCCATGGCGTAACACAATTTAAATAAGAGTGCTTCGTAATCAGATGCACAGACCTCATGCAACACGACCGCCATGCGCCGCAATATTGAAATGGTTTTTGCCTTCATGCATCTTGTACAGGGAACATCACTCGAGCCCACCCTTTAAGAATCCTTGCTAAAAAGAAAGATTTAGTAAAATCATGCCGGCCTTCAAGTCTCAAGAAATAAGAAAGAGCAGACAGTAAACGTGTTACAAACCCTCTTGACCTGCCTGCGCTAAAACATTCCAAAATGTAATTCAATAACATTTCATAATCAGTCTTACCTTGGTCCTGATGCAAATGGACATATCTCTCCCACTCTTCCATAGCATTTCTGTACCCTCGGAGGGTGGAAGGAGCCAAGGATCGTAGAGCTAAGCCCTCCAATCCGGGCGTATCACCTGCCAGGCATAAGATGGGCTAGGGTCACCAGATACATTCGCATCCGGAGCTAGCACCCTAAACCTGCACCACTCGAAACGCGAAAGCGCATCTGCCACACCGTTTTTAATGCCTGGAACATGCCTAGCGCAAAAACTTATATTTGATTGAAGGCAGCGCAAAACAATCTGACCCAACAATCGCAGCACAGGAAGGTCGGAAGCTCTCTGACTATTAATCGCATGAACCACACCCAAATTGTCACACCAAAAAACTACTGACAGATTGCAACCATGATAGGGAATAATTCTAATAATAACATATTACTAGTTAGTCCCTCATCAAACCAGGTTTTAGGCCATGGGGAAACACACCACCTACCCTCCAGGTATGCTCCAAAACCCGTAGAACCTGCCGCATCGGTGAATAATTGTAACTCTACATTGGATATGGGTATGGACTGCCAAATGAGAAAACCATTAAAGGTAGCCAAAAACTCCTCCCAAATGTGTAGATCCCTACAAATTTCTTTGGATAATCTTATAAAATGACCCGCTGTAGCTTTTCTACAACTTCCTGCTGAAGACCTTACCCATGGGTATAACTCGGCAAGCAAAATTGAGAGATCCCAATAATGATTGAGCTTGTCTCAACATCAACTTGCCATTTGGCAATGCCACAATTATCTCTCCTTTTAATTTATCTATTTTCTCCCTGGGTAAACGACAGCAACCTTCCATAGTATCAATTCCGATTCCAAAGAAAGTCAACACCAATGTAGGACCTACAGTCTTCTCCTCAGTTACTGTGACCCCAAATTCCTTCAACAATGACAAGGCATTTGATAAAATATTGCCACACATGTCAGACCCGGCTGGACCCATGAACAAAAAATCATCTAAATAATGAACAATTCCGGACTGACCTGAATTTTCAGAAATGCACCAATGCAAAAAACTGCTACATTTTTCAAAATATGAACAAGATATAGAGCAACCCATTGGGAGACATCTATCAATATAAAAACAGTCATTCAGATGGAAACCTAAATAACAAAAAAATTCCGGATCAATGGGCAAGAGCCGAAAAGCCGACTCTATATCAATTTTACTTATCAACGCCCCTCTACCGAATGATCTCACCTTGGCCAACGCATCCTCAAAAGACTGATAAATTACCATGGACAAATGTTCAGGAATTGCATCATTCACTGAAGACCCTTTTGGAAATGATAAGTGCTGAATTAATCTAAATTTACCCGGAGTGTTTTTTGGAACAACCCCCACTGGGGAAAAAATTAAATTAGACACTGGGGGACAACTGAAAGGCCCTACCATCCTACCCAAAGCAACCTCCTTATCGACTTTTTCTTTCAAAATTACTGGAAACTCCTGAGCCGAGCGTAAATTGCAAACCGGACCACAATTAACTTGGCCTTTAATAGGCAACGGAAAACCCTTTGAAAAACCTAACCTTATCAACTCGGAGTCCTCTCTATTTGGATAATAATCCAACCAATACAATAATTTGTCCAATTTCACTGGAGTAGGGGCCCTACTTATTCCCAGTGGTTGCTGGGACTTGTTGCTGCTGCTTGTGCAAACCCCCTCTACCACCGGCAGTATGCTGACAGTTTTTGATGGGGTGGGATCCCTCACAGCAGATACAAACATGCCAAAAACTACACCTGAACCCTAGGGTACATTGACTATTATTGAAGGCATAACATTTGCCTGATTGATTCTTACCCACCATCCATCTGTTACTGGTATTGCCTCGCTTCTCAGCCAGACCCTCTGAACCACTTTTTAGAGGTTGAGTAACATCTACAAAAATCTCAACATCTTTTTTACCAAAATCTATGATTTCCTTGCCATTCTGTTTTCTACGAAACTCCTCATCATAGGACCTCCATGCTGTTCCGCGCCCAGATCTGGCCAATTCGTGAAGCAAATACATATATTTAATTATATTCATGTGCTCCTGAGGTCTAGATTCCAAATAACAAGCTGCAAAGATAAGCATGCCCTTCTGCCAATTAGAGAAAGACTTATAAGCCTCCTCACCTATACCCGATTTCTTTCTGGCCACCTCTAATGCTTTTTTTCGCTTTACTAGTTAAAGCAAACATATTCACAAATTTGCCCTGTCGAATACGCTCCCTAATTCTGGGCCATACCCCTCTCAAAACAGCAGTATTAGCACATTGCAAAGAATCCTCGGGACCCTCCACGAGGACATGCTAGAGCTACTGTGTATGCACCTTCTTTTATGTCTTTCTTTGCAACCACTGCACCTGCTGTCAACTGAAGATGAGGACTCAGAGGAAGAAGTGGATGAACCCCTGTGACTTCTGCGCCTATGCTTACGTTTTTGTGAAGCTTTTTTCTTGCATGATTTTTCCTTAACTGTGCCCATATTGCCTGAGCTAACCACTGCATCATTTTGATGCTCTGCAGGGTGCACATCCGTCCAGGGCAGACTCTACCACAGCCGCCGATTCCCCAGAATCCTCCTGTAATTCAGGGGCTGCAAAGGACTCTGCTGGAGAAATGCAAGGAGAAACATCCACCAGACACTCATTAGGATTCCTATTGCCCCTATTCCTTCCACCCGTGCTGGCCCATGAAACAGTGGCCGCTAAATCACTCACGCCATCCCCATGCAAACCGGAGGAATTCTGCTCACCCAAAAAATTCCCTTCAGTATGATTAGCAGTCAGCACCGGGACCAGTGCTGATATAACTGAAGTGCATATAGACGCTACCTCAGATGAGTTCCATCCAGCGCCATTACGTCCAAAACGCACAGCATCAGCGTATGACCTCCCGACACTGTGCCCCTCATACTATGTACCTCAGGCACCCCTTTTTTACCCCTAATATTCACAGTGGAGGGCCTTCCTTGCTGCCTTTCAGCATTTCTCATGCCTGAGGCGCCCGCGCGCTGGCCCGCTACAATCGTGTCATCCCCGGCATCTATTGATCTAACCGGACCCCTGTTAATTCCTCTGTTAGGTGCTCCCTCTCCTTGCACCAACAATTGTTCCCTTGTTCCTCTTTCATTTTGCTCACCTCTAGAAAGAACAGTGCTGCGATGACCACCTCTGGTAGCCACGGTCCTCCGCGGGCCCACGGGGCGACTGCGACGTACCTCCGGCACATGCACTCCTGAGGTAACTCCCCGAAATGTAACCGTTCTCCTCAACACCCTGCTCCACGACTCCACTATAGTACCAACGCTTCGCGACATTGTACTATTGGTAATTGGTTCCGTAGAATCGATTCCCACAGCAGGAGTTGAACCAACAGCTCGTGACACAGACATGCTGCTGACCCGACCTCTGCATGACGCAGCTTCACCCGCCAAAAGCCTCTCAGGCGGTCGAGCCCGACCCCTGGCAGTGGAATTACCCACATTATTCCTGGCTTGACCCCGTACTTGTACTGACAAATGCTGTCCCCTACCTGACAGTAACACAGCAGCGTCCCTGTCACTGCTTTCAATCAAACGGATAGGGGGACGCACAGCACGACTGGGCCTCGGCATGTTAGAAGGTAGAAAAGATAGATAAAGAAAGAGTCAAAGAACAAAAGGGGGTGAAAAGATTAAAGATTAGTAAAGATTGAAAAGGAATAAGAAGAAAAATACCACAAATTCACAAATAATACACAGTTCAGTACAAAACAAATGCAGAGCACTTCACTGTTCAATTTTCTCTGAGGAAAAGAGGGAGAACCTAGTCAGTCCTCTCCTTATAAGGGCTAAGCCCCTCCCATCACCAGATTCCTCAGTCAACTTATAGGCCCCCTGTTACCATGGACACCTCCACTTATCACAGCTGCTTCATTCAGCCTGCTATTCAGAATTTTATGTCACTACAGCCATATAAAATGTCCTCCGTTCTCTATAAATAACAATGGCCAGAAAGTAAGAAACATTTGGTGCACATAGTGCTGCATATTTGAACATATGAGGTAAAAATTTTTTTGCAGAAATATACTTTATATGATAAACTAAGTTCACCAAAAACAGTCTGTTTCTCTCCTTCTGGCTGTATTTTTTCAGTAATACCTCTCAATATCAGGGCCACAAAATAAAATTTAGAAGCAAAAAAAACCTTTAGAAATTTTGCATTTAACCAAACTGAACTGAATAGGCACATAGGAAAATTAAAAGTGTGTGCGCGCAAAATCATTTATACTTTGCCACTATACAGTATTTCAAATGCACCACCGCATTTTCTTCTTTTGGTATTCTATTACTTCTGGAAAATACTAACTTAAATATTTAAGTCATGTCATTTCTTTCTTCCAAACTTTACACATTTTTTAAGTCTCATGGTATTACTCTACACCATCTATATACAGGTTGAGTATCCCTTATCCAAAATGCTTGGGACCAGAGGTATTTTGGATATCGGATTTTTCCGTATTTTGGAATAATTGCATACCATAATGAGATATCATGGATATGGGACCTAAGTCTAAGCACAGAATGCATTTATGTTACCTTATACACACAGCCTGAAGGTAATTTTAGCCAATATTTTTTATAACTTTGTGCATTAAACAAAGTGTGTCTACATTCACACAATTCATTTATGTTTCATATACACCTTATATACACAGCCTGAAGGTCATTTAATACAGTATTTTTAATAACTTTGTGTATTAAACAAAGTTTGTGCACATTGAGCCATCAAAAAACAAAAGTTTCACTATCTCACTCTCACTCAAAAAAGTCCGTATTTCGGAATATTCCGTATTTCGGAATATTTGGATATGGGATACTCAACCTGTATTTCGTTAAACTGCAATTTCTGAATATTTGGTACAATTAGAGACCCATGTAGACTTGGAACAAACTCCTCATTACCTGCAAATTGGAGTTTTTTTTAACTATACATTTTTCTTTGTCTTGACTGTAGTAATTGTCTTTAGGTACAGTACTATCTTGTTTAGTATCTGTATCTCTTTTTATTCTTTTTATATTATTTTCTTTCTGTGTTTCTTTCCACTGTCATCATAGTGCTTTGTTTTGCTGGTACACCCAGTTTTATTTTCCCTTCACCATGTCATCATTTCTTTCATCCCATGTGTTCATCATCTCTCTTTCATTTTGTATTTATTTCTTAAAGTAAAAGTACTTTTTTCTTTAGTTTGTGTTTTTATTCTCTATTTTTTAGTATCACTTGTTTTCTGTACTGTCTTTTTAGTGTTTATTCATATATTTGCTATGTCTATATACAGTATACATATAGTGACAAGCATCCACCACCTTGTTTATTTGCACATTTGCTGGAGTGTCATTGTTTTCTTTTGCGATTTTGCTCTGCACACAGTTAACAAGTAACTAATTTGAAGTGCCATTTTTTCTCCATTCTAAATAATAATAATAATAATAATAACAATAATAATAATAATAATTTTATTTATATAGCGCTCTTTCTCCAACAAGACTCAAGTCTTACCATGAAAAGCAAACTTTGGTAATTATTTTATCTAAACTATAGACTGTGTATTTTCCTGTACTATTCTTGACTATCATTGTTATCCCCATTGTAATTTAAGCTAATGAAATTATTACTACAATTCTACATTAGAATTTTATTTCTCATCTTGCCTTAAGTATGTAAATGCACACATCCAAATTTTTGCTTCATATGGCGTGTTTGTTAGAACTAGAGATGTGTGGTTGGCACTTTTCGTGTTTTGTGTTTTGGTTTTGGTTCTAATTTCCCGCTCGTGTTTTGGTTTTGGCTTGGTTTTGCCAAAACCACCCTTTTGTGTTTTGGTTTTGGTTTTGGATCTGGATGATTAAAAAAAACAGCTAAAATCACATAATTTGGGGGTAATTTTGATCCTTCAGTATTTTTAACCTCAATAACATTAATTTCCACTCATTAACTGTCTATTCTGAACCCCTCACACCTCACAATATTGTTTTTAGGCCAAAAGGTTGCACCGAGGTGGCTGTATGACTAAGCTAAGTGACACAAGTTTGCGGCACAAACACCTGGCGTATCTAGGAGTGGCACTGCAGTGGCAGACAGGATGGCAGATTTAAACAATAGGCCCCAAACAGTACATGATGCAAATAAGAAAAAGAGGTGCAGTGAGGTAGCTGGATGACTAAGCTAAGTGACACAAGTGTGCAACACAAACACCTGGCCCATCTAGGAGTGGCACTGCAGTTACAGACAGTATGGCACTTAAAAGAACTAACCCCCAAACAGCACATCATGCAAAGAAGTAAAAAAGGTGCAATGAGGTAGCTGTATGGCTAAGCTAAGCGACACAAACAATTGGCCCATCTAGGAGTGGCACTGCTGTGTCAGACAGGAGGGCAGATATAAAAAAAGTCCCCAAACAGCACATCATGCAAAGATGTAAAAGAGGTACAATGAGGTAGCTGTTTGACTAAGCTAAGCGACACAAGTGTGCGGCACAAACAACGTGGGACGTGCTGGAATTTGCCCAGATGTAATACATGCACAATATTGGTGGCACAGGATAGCATACCCCTAAACCAAACACACACACACAGCAAAGCCTGTAAAATTGATTTGGATAATAATAACCCTTTTATTTGAAGCTATTATAATAATATGCAGCACAGGTGAACGTACCCCTACACCACACAGGGCAAACCCTGTAAAAATTATTTGGATTAAATATTAATAACCCCTTTATTTGGAGTAAATAATATACAGCACATGACAGCACCACTGAATTTACAGTATATGGCAGCACCACTGGACTAGATTTATACAAAATTATATGGATTTATGTGGAATTATACGGCACGATTACTGGAATTATACGTTAGGATCACTGGACTTGTACGCCAGTACCACTGTAATTATGCAGCAGGATCACTGGACTTATACGCCAGTACCACTTTAATTATATGGCGGGATCACTGTACTTATATGGCAGTACCACTGGAATTATACGGCAAGATCACTGGAATTATACGGCAGTACCGCTGGACATATAAGGCAGTATCAATGGAAATATACGGCAGTATCACTGGACATATACGGCAGGATCAATGGACATATATGGAAGGATCAATGGACATATACGGCAGTATCAATGAACATATAAGGTAGGATCACTGGACTTATATGGCAGGATCACTGGAATTATACGGCAGGATCACTGGTTTTATACGGCAGTACCACTGGACATATACAGCAGTACCGCTGGACATATATGGCAGGATTACTGGACATATTCGGCAGTACCACTGGATATATACGGCAGTACCACTGGACATATATGGCAGCACAGGGACACCACCACTGGACTGATGCAGGACAACACAGCACCACTGCAATGGACTGGACTTATACAGCAGCACTAGACATATGGCAGCAGAGGACACCACTGTGACTGGTCACTGGACTTACTGATGCACAGGACACTACCACTGGTCTGATGCAGGACAACACAGCAACACTCTACTTGTTATTATACAGCAGCATTGGACATATGGCAGCAGAGGACACCACCACTGTGACTGGACTGATGCAGCACAAGACACCACCACTGAACTGATGCAGCACAACACAGCGCCCTATACAGCAGCACTGGACATATGGCAGCAGAGGACACCACTGTGACTGGTCACTGGACTGACTGATGCACAGGACACTACCACTGGTCTGATGTAGGACAACACAGCAACACTGTAAGGGACTTATTATACAGCAGCACTGGACATATGGCAGCAGAGGACACCACTGTGACTGGTCACTGGACTGACTGATGCACAGGACACTACCACTGGTCTGATGCAGGACAACACAGCAACACTGTAAGGGACTTATTATACAGCAGCACTGGACATAAGGCATCAGAAGACACCACCACTGTGACTGGACTGATGCAGCACAACATACCACCACTGAACTAAAGCAGCACAACACAGCACCCTATACAGCAGCACTGGACATATGGCAGCAGAGGACACAAAGACTGTGACTGGACAGATGCAGCACAAGACATGGACACTGAGGACACTTAGAAAACAGAGACATGTCCTCTCTCTACACTCTCCAATGCCGGAGTGAAAATTGGGGGGAAGCGCGGCTCCTTATATGGAATCCAAACCCAGCGAGAATCCGACAGTGGGATGATGACATTTTGCCTCGTTCTGGTTTCCGAGTCAGGCGGGAAAACCCAAGCCTGACTTGGATCTGAGCTCAGAGCGTGAAGTCCGGTAGGGTTTGGTTCTCTGAGAACCGAACCCGCTCATCTCTAGTTAGAACCTGTCCTCGTGTTCCTTTCCCTTTTTGCTTTAATTGGCACACAATGCTTAACATGGCCATGATGCTACAGTGTACCACAAGTAGTGACTGGATGGATTCTCATTTTTTTCTTGCAAAAGACATTGTATAAAGTAGCAGATCAAAGAAGCATATTTTATGAAATATCACAAGGCGTAACTAATTTGCAGATTAGATTACATTTGACCACAAGGCTAATTTAGGGAAAGGTTCATGTGGACACATCTGTATGCTGGATTCATCTGTATTAGTTGTATTATATTTACTGATCTTATTCAGCCTCTTTGATTTGTTTTGGAATGATTTCCTTTGTTGTTCATGTTGATATGTAAATAGTTAATTCCGATGTGCTGTCTCTTGATCTAGAAAACTTGTTAAAGACCTTTATAGCCAAAATGCATTGGTAGGGACACCTAACTTAGACAATTTACCAGAACCACGACTCTGATGGTGGATTTCCATTCCCAGGAGGAACCTGAAATAGTTTTCTGTATATGCCTGAATTTGTTTATGGTACTACTGCTAGAATATCATGCTAGATTTGAACTCTTTTTGAATAAACTGTGTTACACTGTTACCTACTTCTTGTCTCCCTCTATGTATTTTCCAGATTGGAGGACTATTGGTGGAGATAAAGATAGATGGGACAAGGATCTATCCATAACAACTGTGATTCACAGGAGTATCATGGAGATTATTGGGCTATTTTTAAGGATCATCAAAAGACAAGGGAGCTCACTTTTATCCATTGTTTTGTTTTCCATTGAATCTCTTATCTATCTTTCCAGAGGATTTTATTTTACACTTATTGAAATTGCACTGGAATATATATTTATTTTTCTTTCATAAAAGAAGAAACAGATGGGTTTGAACAGCTGTGATTACCCTAACCAATCGGTCTCAACCATTTCCTCTGGTGCTTTCATTGTGAATTTTCTGCAGCCTGGATTTTTCCTTCAAACCAGGTTGCATATGTTCGGTTATTTGCGTCTACAGTGGAGGTGATGTGATGCCAGTTGCATGCGGTGACAGGTCAAGGAATATGTTCCATTGGGGCCAAATAGTTTTATGCCGAGTTCTCTTTCTCAAGTGTGTTGGTCCATAGAAAGACAATGGTTTCATATATCTTTTTCATGGTTATGGTTATGAAGTGTGTAGGTGAATGGTTTTTGTGAAAGATGAAATGGGTTATGACAGGTGTCAGTAATATCAAGGGAATGAATACAATATATCAGTGAATGAGAATTCTATGGTAATGATATTTCTATAGGTTTTCAAAATAATCACATACTGTATATAAGGTGAAAAGAAATGGGTTTCTTACTATATCCAATAGGGAAAGAGTTCAAATCAAAATATGTTTACATAGTTTGGTTACACATCAAAACGAAGGTGGTTGATAGTTAACACATCCTCAGAGGATGCATGGTCCATAATAACTAGAGATGTACGGCAGACACTTTTTGTGTTTTGTGTTTTAGTTTTGGATCTTGATCTCTGCTCGTGTTTTGGATCTGGATTGGTTTTGGCAAAACCAACCTTTCGGGTTTTGGTTTTGGATCTGGATGATTTTAACAATACCAACATAAAACCAGCTAAAATCACAGAATTTGAGGGTATTTTTGATCTTATGGTATTATTAACCTCAATAACATTCATTGACACTCATTTCCAGTCTAATCTGAACACCTCACACCTCACAATATTGGTTGCATCGGGGTCGCTGGATGACTAAGCTAAGTGACACAAGTGAGCGGCACAAAAACCTGGCCCATCTAGGAGTGGCGCTGCAGTGGCAGACAGGATGGCAGATTTAAAAAATACGCCCCAAAGGACACATCATGCAAAGAAAAAAAAGAGGAGCAAGAGGGATTTTTCCTTGGACCCTCCCACCCACCCTTATGTTGTGACATGCACACACTAACGAACCAATCATTTTAGCGACAGGGTCTGCCACATGACTGTGGCTGAAATGATTGGTTGTTTGGGCTCCCACAAAAAAAGAAGCAATTAATCCCGCCAGAAAAAAAGAAGCAATGAATCTCTCATTGCACAAACTGGCTCTACTGAGGCAAGATGTCATCCTCATTCTCTGATTCCTCACTCCTTTCAGTGTGTACATCTTCATCCTCACAGAGTATTAATTCGTTCCCATTGGAATCCACCATCACAGGTCCCTGTGTACTTTCTGGAGGAAATTGCTGGTAAAGGTCTTCCTGAAGGAATTTATAATTAATTTTGATAAGCATCATCTTCTCCACATTTTGTGTAAGTAACCTCCTTCGCCGATCATTGACAAGGTTACTGGCTGCACAAAACACTTTCCTTTTCAGAGTACACACTGGAGGGGGGAATGGGAAACTAAGGTAAAATAAATCCAGTTTCTGCAAGAGCCTCCAAATTGCATGTTTTTCCTGTCAGCATATAGACGGACTGTCTGACATGCCGACTTGGATGTTTGTCACCGATATAATCCACCATCATTCTTTCAATGGTGACAGCATCACTGAAAGTAGACATGTCAGTAATTGTTGGCAGCTCCTTCAGTCTGGACCAGATGTCAACACTTTCTCATGATTGCCCTGCATCACCGCCAGCGGTGGGCTAGGAAATTTTATCCTTTTCCTTGCAGCCCCAGTTGCAGGAGAAAATGAAGGAGGAGATGTTGACGGGTCATGTTCCGCTTGAGTTGACAGTTTTCTCACCAGTAGGTCTTTGCACCTCTGCAGACTTGTGTTTGCTGGAAAGAGAGATACAACGTAGGCTTTAAACCAAGGATCAAGCATGGTGGCAATAATGTAGTGCTCTTACTTCAACAGATTGACCACCCTTGAATCTTGGCACAGTGAATGAAGGGCTCCATCCACAAGTCCCACATACTTAGTGGAATAGCTCCATCTTAGCTTCTTCTTCAATTTCTCCAGCTGCTTCTGCAAAAGCCTGAATGAGGGGAATGACCTGACTCAAGCTGGCAGTGTCTGAATTGACTTCACGTGTGGCAAGTTCGAAGGGTTGGAGAACCTTGCACAACACGGAAATCATTCTCCACTGCACTTGAATCAGGTACATTTCCCCTCCTTTGCCTATATCATAGGTGGATGTCTAGTCTTGAATGGACTATTGCTGCTCCTCCATCCTTTGAAGCATATAGTGTGTTGAATTCCACCTCGTTACCACCTCTTGTTTCAAGTGATGGCAGTTTAGGTTCAGGAGTATTTGCTGGTGCTCCAGACTTTGGCATGCAGTCGCTGAATGTCAAAAGTGGCTAGCAATTTTTCAGGCCACCGACAGCATCTCCTGTACACCCCTGTCATTTTTCCAAAAATTCTGCACCAACAAATTAATTGTATGTGCAAAACATGGGACATGCTGGAATTTGCCCAGATGTAATGCACAATATTGATGGTGTTGTCAGATATCACAAATCCCCAGGAAAGTCTAAGTGAGGTAATCCATTGTGCAATGATGTCCCTCATTTTCCGTAATAGGTTGTCAGCAGTGTGCATCTTACGGAAAGCGGTGATTCACAGCATAGCCTGCCTAAAAACAAGTTGGCGGTTGTGAGATGCTGTTGCTGGTGCCACTGCTGTTGTTGCTGCGGAAGTCAATACATCAACCGAGTGGGCTGTCACAGTCATGTAGACCTTAGTTTGCCCTGCTCCACTTGTACACATGTCTGTGGTTAAGTGGACACTGGATAAAACCGCATTTTTCAGGACATTGAGGACACTTTTCTTAATATCCCTGTACAGTCCGGAAATTGCTTGCCAAATGAAGTGTAACAAGGTGCGATTTTGTACCAGGAACATCAACTGTCTAAATCCCACTGAACTAATGGCGGATACCGGATGCACGTCTAACACCAGCATAGTTGTTATGACCTCAGTAATCCGCTTTGCAACAGGGTGACTGCTGTCATACAGTATTTCATCTTCCTCACAAAGGACTGTTGGACAGTCAATTTTTAGTTGAAGTAGTACAAGTGGTCTTCCGACTTCCCCTCTGGGATGACGATTGACTCCCAGCAGCAGCAGCAGCAGCACCAGTAGACGTAACACTCAAGGATCCGCTGGAGGAATCACAGTTAGGAGAGCACTCGTCACTCATGCCAGTGACATGGCCTGCAGGATTACTTACATTCCTGACTGAGGAGGAAATTGACATTGAGCGAGTTGGTGGTGTGGCTTGCAGGAGCCTGGGTACAAGAGGACGAAGGGAGATAGGTGTCAGTGGACTGCTTATGCTCTTTCCCAAAGTTTCTGAACTTGACAATGAGTTCTGATTAATGTACTGCAGGTGACATATAAGGGAGGATGTTCCTTGGTGGTTAGCGTCCTTACCCCTACTTATTACAGGTTGACAAAGGAAACACATAGCTTGACACCTGTTGTCCGGATTTGTGGAGAAATAATTCCACACTGAAGAAATTGCTTTTTTTGTATATTGCCAAGGCATGACAATGGGTTTTCTCATCCCATGGACAACAACTGTCTCCACTGGTGCCTTACTCAAACAAACCACATCACCATCAGAATCCTCATCATCAACTTCCTGGTCAGCACCAGATACACCAATATCCTCCTCATCCCGGAGATCGTCTACAGTAACATCCTCATTCTCAATATCAGCAACTGGACTGGCGGCACTTGCAGGGTGCGTGCAAATGGTGATAGGAGCCTCCTCTTTCCATACAAGCTTGGGAAGGTCAGGCCTAGACATTGCAAATGCAGATACACTTGGACTCTCCTTGGGGATTTGTGATTCCATCTCTGAACGCCGTTATTTTATACTGTGCTTTAACAAGCTTAATTTTTTAATTTTGAGAGGGAGGAGGGCTTCCATTCTTATGAGAAGTTGAGCCATCAGTCATGAACATAGGCCAAGGACTTAGCCTTTCCTTGCCACTTCGTGTCATGAATGGCATATTGCCAATTTTTACGTTTCTCGTCAGATCATTTCTTTTTTTTTCTGATTATTAGTTTTTGCTTCTTGGATTTTACATGCCATCTATGACACAGGGCATCGGCCTTTGCAAACGACGTTGATGGAATTGCATCATTAATGTCATGACTGGTGACAACAGCAGCTTCAGCACTAGTACTAGGAACTAGAAGTCGTTCCTGATCTTCCACTATTTTTTCTTCCAAATTGTTGTTCTCCATTTCACAGCAGAGCACCCCTTTATTATTATAGCACACAGAACAGTGTACTTTTATTTTAACAACAGCACCCCTGTATTTTTACAGCATACAGGACCAGTGTGCTGTTATTTTAACAGCACTGCCCCTGAATTTTTACAGCATACAAGACTGGGCCAGCACCCTGTATTGTCACAGCATGCAGGAGCAGTTTGCTTTTATTTTAACAACTGCATCCCTGATTTTTTTACAGCATACAGGACCAGTGTATAATTATTTTAACAGCAGCACCCCTGAATTTTTACAGCATACAGGACCAGTGTGCTTTTATTTTAGCAACTGCACCCCCGAATTTTGACAAAATACAGGGCCAGTGTAATTTTTTTTACATCAGCTCTGCTATATTTTTACAGCACACAGGTCCAGTGTGGTTTTATTTTAACAACTGCACCTATGAATTTATACAGCATACAAGACAGGTCCAGCACCCCTGTATTTCCACAGCATACAGGACCAGTGTCCTTTTATTTTAACAACTGCACCCCTGAATTTGCCTCTGCCTCTGTCCCATGTTCAACACAGTGACAGCCAGGACAGCAACACCAATGTGCAGCTGCAGCACCCCTAACAGCACATGAAACATCTGTGATAGCCATGACAGCCTGGACAGCACCCCTAACAGCACAGGTACACAACAGTGACCGGAGCAGCACCCCTACAGCAGCACCCCTACACTGACCCTACCTGATGCCACCGCCACCAGAGAGACAAATGTCTATCTCTCTCTCCAGGGGAGTAACTCAGATCTGATCATAGCAGCAAATTTATTAGCAGTTCGACAAAACCATGGGGGTCATTCCGAGTTGTTCGCTCGCAAGCTGCTTTTAGCAACTTTGCACACGCTAAGCCGCCGCCTACTGGGAGTGAATCTTAGCATATTAATATTGCGAACGAAAGATTAGCAGAATTGCGAATAGACACTTCTTAGCAGTTTCTGAGTAGCTCCAGACTTACTCGGCATCTGCGATCAGTTCAGTGCTTGTCGTTCCTGGTTTGATGTCACAAACACACCCAGCGTTCGCCCAGACACTCCTCCGTTTCTCCAGCCACTCCCGCGTTTTTCCAGAAACTGTAGCGTTTTTTCACACACTCCCATAAAACGGCCTGTTTCCGACCAGAAACACCCACTTCCTGTCAATCACTTTACGATCACCAGAACGAAGAAAAAACCTCGTAATGCCGTGAGTAAAATTCCTAACTGCATAGCAAATTTACTTGGCGCAGTCGCACTGCAGACATTGCGCATGCGCATTAGCGACTATTCGCTCCGTTGCGACAAAAAAATAATGAGCGAACAACTCGGAATGACCCCCCCGTGTGTACTGCAGGGTGGGCAGATATAACATGTGCAGAGAGAGTTAGATTTTGGTGAGGTGTGTTCAAACTGAAATCTAAATTGCAATGTAGAAATAAAGCAGCCAGTATTTACCCAGCACAGGAACAAAATAACCCAGCAAAATCTAACTCTCTTATATCTGCCACACCTCCAGTGCACACGGGGGTCATTCAGACCTGATCGCATGCTAGATTTTTTTTCGCAGCGCTGCAATCAATTTAGAACTGCACATGCGTATACACCGCATTGCACAGGCTCGTCGTACGGGTGCAAAGTGGATCATTGCTGTGCAATGGTTTTTACAAAGAATCCATTCACATGGGCGATCACAAGGAGATTGACAGGAAGAGGGCATTTGTGGCTGGCAACTGACCGTTTTCTGGGAGTGTTTGGAAAAACACAGGTGTGTATAAGCGTTTGCAGGGTGGGTGTCTGACGTCAATGACATCAGCTTTTCCTGGGATAAGACGTGGATAAAACTTTAAGGAACTGTCATTTATCTCTTGTATACCATATCACCCTCTACAACAGGCATGTCAAACTCAAAATCCCAACTGGGCCGAATAATCAAGGTTTAAGTCTTGTCTGGGTTACAAGAAAAAGAAAGAGTCCAGGAGCTGTCATATTCCCCCACATATATCACTGTGTGGTCCCCTCTCCCCTATATAATAATAATACCACTTATCAGTGTGAGCTGACAGCTCTGTTATTCCCCATCATATATCACTGTGTTGTCCCCTCTCCCATATATAATAATAATTCCATATATCAATGTGTGCCAGGAGCTGTAATAATACCACATAGTGTGGGAAGAGAGCTGTGGTATTCCCCCTCATATATCACTGTATGGACCCCTCTCTTACTTTAATTAATATATAAAATAATAGCTGTAAAGATGTCTGTTGGTGAGACTCACACTCACAGTCTTCAGCGTCCGCATGGGCACTCTTTCCTCACAGGAGACATGTGAGCTACATCATCTCTGTAGGCAGGGCTGGCCGGTGGGTAAACCTGTCCAGAACCCAGCCTCCTATCCTCCTGCAGCAGCCATGACTGGGTGCAGTGGGCGGTGCTGGTAGTGGTAAGCATGCCCAGAACCCAGCCTCCTAACCTCCTGCAGCAGCCATGACTAGGTGAGGTGGGCGAAGCAGACAATTGGGGCAGATGGAGATGGTCAGACTTGGATGCAGTGTGGGCGGATGGAGGAGGACTCGGTTGACTTGTTTTCAGACTGAGATAACCTGCCGCATAAGGTCCCCTGCCAGATGCCAGTGGGCCACATAATGACCCCTGCCCGTAAGTCACAAAATTATGCGGTAGTTTGACACCCCTGCTCTACAATACTGGATTGAACTTTATTAATTAAATATACAATTTAAATTAAAAGATCATTTTCATGGAGACTCTATTTGGATGACCAAATTCCAGCACAACAGCAAGTATTGAAGAAAGGGTTCCAATTTGATCCTTATCTCAGTCAGCTCCACCTGATCTTATGCTTGATCAAGAGGTCTCCAGTAATATACGAGATCTACTAACTTTTTTCTCTTATTCGACAAAAGATGTATGAAAAGTTGTTAATAATTTGTTTAGTATTGATTCCATTGCATTTCTCCCCTATTTGGCACTACATCTAAACAACCGAAGATTTTTCTTATTCCTGAACATCTGTTTACCATTCCTATATACCATTTCTATATTCCTATATATGTTAAGTGGTGTCAGTGTACCTGGAAGCTTTTTTGCAGACATGCATTAAGGAACATTTTAAGTAACTTTTGGATACTATTAGCTTTTTAAATAAAGTAAGTTATCTTCCATCTATTTCTGATTACATGTGATTGTATACAGAGATTTGGATCTTTTAATCTACTAAAAATTATCTTTACAAAAGATTTCTGATAAAATGGGGACTTTTATCTGCAGGCATCTGGATGTGCAATGGATTCCATTGTGGCCCTATTGTACACCAATGTATACAGGGCATCTGGAAAGTATTCACAGCGCTTCACTTTTTCCACATTCATTTTTCCCTGAAAATTCTACACATAATACCCCATAATGACAATGTGAAAAAAGTTTTTTGCAAATTCATTAAAAGTAAAAAAACTAAGAAGTCACATGTACATAAGTATTCACAGCCTTTGCTCAATACATTGTTGATGCACCTTTGGCAGCAATTACAGCCTCATGTCTTTTTGAATATGATGCCGCAAGATTGGCACACATATCTGTGGGCAGTTTTGCCCATTCCTCTTTGCAGCACCTCTCAAGCTCCATCAGGTTGGATGAGAAGCGTCAGTGCACAATTATTTTCAGATCTCCCCAGAGATGTTCAATTGGATTCAAGTCTGGGCTCTGGCTGGTCCACTCAAGGATATTCATAGCGTTGTCCTGAAGCCACTCCTTTGGTATCTTGGCTTTATGCTTAGGCTTGTTGTCATGCTGAAAGATGAACCGTTGCCCCAGTCTGAGGTCAAGAGCGCTCTGGAGCAGGTTTTCATCCAGGATGTCTATACATTGCTGCATTCATCTGTCCCTCTATCCTGACTAGTCTCCCAGTTCCTGCCACTGAAAAACAACCCCACAGCATGATGCTGCCACCACCATGCTTCACTGTAGGGATGGTATTGGCCTGGAGATGAGCGGTGCCTGGTTTCCTCCAAATATGATGCCAGGCATTCACACCAAAGAGTTCAATATTTTTCTCATCAGACCAGAAAATTTTGTTGCTCATGGTCTAAGAGTCCTTCAGGTCCATTTTGGCAAACTCCAGGTGGGCTACCATGTGCTTATTTCTAAGAAGTGGCTTCTGCTTGGCCACTCTACCATACAGGACTGATTGGTGAATTGCTGCAGAGATGGTTGTTCTTCTGGAAGGATCTCCTCTCTCCTCAGAGAAATGCTGTAGCTCTGACAGAGTGATCATCAGGTTCTTGGTCACCTCCCTGACTAGGGCCCTTCTCCCCCAATTGCTCAGTTTAGATGGCAGGCCAGCTCTAGGAAGAGTCCTGGTGGTTCCAAACTTCTTCTATTTATGGATGATGGAGGCCACTGTGCTCATTGGGACCTTCAAAGCAGCAGAAATTTTTCTGTACTCTTCCCCAGATTTGTGCCTTGAGACAATCCTATCTCGGTCGTATACAGACAATTACATTGTCTTCATGCTTGGTTTGTGCTCTGACATGCACTGTCAAGTGTGAGACCTTATATAGACAGGCGTGTGCCTTTCCAAATCATGTTAAATCAACTGAATTTACCACAGGTGGCCTCCAATTAAACTGTAGGAACATCTTAAGGATGATCAGTGGAAACAGGGTGCAACTGTGCTCAATTTTGAGCTTCATTGCAAAGGCTGTGAATACTTATGTACATGTGATTTCTTAGTTTTATTTTATAAATTTGCAAAAATCACAAATAAACCTTTTTCACCTTATCATTATGGGGTATTGTGTGTAGAATTTTGAGGGGAAAAAATAATTTATTCCATTTTGGAATAAGGCTGTAACATAACAAAATGTTATATTTCTGGCTGCACTGTGTATGTTTGGCATAGAACATGAATTGTTCTTTGCGGCACCTATTATTTCTGCATGTGTTTTCTTTTATTGTAGTCTTAAATAATTTACATTTTCTTTGGAAAAGCTCTAAAGAATCTTTAAACTTCCCAATTGATGAACTTAAAGGTAGTTATAGTCCAGTTAAAGTCATTTATACTGTTATTTCCACCAAAGTCAATTTTCTTGATGTTAAATTTGCCCCGAAGGTCCTAATTTAGTGTACTTAAAACCCATAGATAATAATTATTTGCTTGCAATTAATAATGCCCATCCCTGAAAATGGAATTACCATATTCAAAACTCCCTCAAGTTTACCATATTAATAAATATCCTACAGAGCATGATCTCCAAAGGGATAATTTGATAGATAGTATTAAAGCTAGGTGTTGTAATAATTAACATTAAAGTTAGGTTAAGTTGTTGAATAAGAAGAGTGTGAATCCCAAATATATTAAATTAGCTGTTCTACCCGTTCTTCGCACGGCAGTTTCTGATTTTCACGGTTGTACATACAAATGAGTGAAATTTGGTAAATCTATAGAGATGTAAATTTGAGATGTCTAAATGTAAGTAAATATTAATACATGTTTCTTGGCATTACCCAAGCAGCACCCGTAGCAAATAGAGCCAAAAGTGACAAAACCATTTTTGTAGTTTTTTAAATTGTACACACTGGAGGTGCAATCCAAATTTTAATCTGATTGTTCTTTTGGGTGCTATCGTTCACACAATGCAAGCCACACATCAGTAATGATATCATTATGTATCCCCTTAGGGGAGGTTTATTAACATTATGATTACGCAGCTTTCCCATGTTCAACATGAAGAATACCTATGTTAAATTTCAGCTTCCTAACTTGCTGTAAAGTAAGAGAATTAGTGATGAGTAAGTGAGTGAGTGAGTGAGTGAGTGAGTGAGTGAGTGAGAGACACAGTAAACAGCTACAGGACCATTTTTGTAGTTTATTGTACACACTGGAGGTGCAATCCAAATTTTGAACCGATTGTCCATTTGGGTTTTAGCGTTCACGCAACTCAAGCCATGCATCAGAACTGACATCATAATGTCAACCCCCTTTTCATTTATTAAAATTGTAAATATGTAGTTTTCCTATCTGAAGAATACCTTTGTGAAATTTCAGCTTCCTAACATATTGGGAAGTAAGAGAATTAGTGATGATTCAGTGAGTGAGTGAGGGCTTTCACATTTATATATATATACAGATTACCTTAGGTCAATAAATATAATCAGACTAGAAAAGTAATTATGCATCTAAAAAGTTATGTCCTAGGCCAGGTATTTTATATTTGATCCTTTACCCCATAATATGAATTCTTATACAGGAAAACTTGAAATATTGATGCTTATTACAAAACAACCCACCCACAGAGAAATTATACATTACTGAGGCACTCAGTAAAAACATCCTTGATAATCACCAAATCTTGCCAGAACCTTCCACACAAACCATTTCACAACACTTAAAATTTTAATTTTCAACTTAAACTTCAATTCTGACTTTAAAGTGGTCAAGGTCCAGCAATGTTATCCAAATGTTGTGACTTTCTTTCATTTGTATCTTCATCTTCTTTCCTGTCCTAACCCAACTCCCCTCCCCTAAGGTACCCACCCATAATGCTCCATTGTTAAACATAGAGCCCTGTTTTCTGGGGTCACTTAACCCATATAAACTCTTCCACTAAAAACTATGAACTATTTTATACAGTAGACATATTCTAATTACCTTTCCCACATTTGTTTCATAAGAATTATTACCATACTGGGTGCCTTCAACCTTCCCACACTTCCCACCTTTTCCCAGACCATTAAGAAAAGTTGGCTTTCATGGATAAAGGTCCTGCTAATTAAAAAAAAAGTCATACTGTCAATCTAAAGGAAAGATGTGGAAATGAAGAGCAAAGAACATTCTATCAAAACTAGAGATAAAGTTATAGACATGTATAAGATATGAAAGGCTGCATTATACAGTAATATCCAAGTGCTTGGGTATCCCAGTGAGCACTGTTGGATCAATGGAAGCTGCATCATGTCAAGCATGCTCCTTCAAAACATATCATCAGATCAAGGTGACTTGTGAGTAAAACCACAGAGAGGTTGTCAAACAATTTAAAGCATGGTATCCAATGTTTTAAAATGAATGTTAATTTCAATGTGAATTTTTGCCTACATCACAAACAATAAGAGATGCACAGACATTTCTGGGAGCAGCACAAATACAGAACATTATTGAAGATGCTCAAGTACCCACAAGCAGCTCTTTTACTTTGAAGAAACTACTGTACCAGTGCATGGTTCAGTGGCTCAGACAGTCATCAGTGCTCCAAACAGTGCATAATGCAAAGAAAAGAAGTACAAGATGGAATTGTCCTAGGGGTCTCCCACCCACCTGATGTTGTATAAATTAAACAGGACATGCACAGTTTAACGCACCAATCACTTCAGTGACAAGGACTACCACTTGAGGATGAAATGATTGATTTGTGTGGGCCCAAACAAAAAATGCTGCCCATTGCTGGAAATGATCTCTACATACACCAGCTGGATCTACATAGGAACTAAGTTGTTGTTATCATCATCATCATCATCATCATCATCATCCAATTCCTTACTCCCATCATCTTCTTCACACAATATTAATTTGTCCCCACTGGAATCCATTATTACAGGTGCCTCAATATTTTATTGACCTAATTGACTTAAAGGTCTTCTTCATGGAATTTGTCATTCATTTTTATGAACATCATCTTGGGGAAGATTGCTGACAAGGATTTCGGCTGCACTGAAAACTCTTTCTGAGTACAGACTGCAGGGTGGGTAACCTAAGTAACGTACAGTACAGCCTGCAGCAGTACAGTACTTGTTATGTATACACTAGGGTACGGACTTCAGCGTCACAGTATTTGTTTGAATATTAAACTGCCTTATGTCATGAATATTACACTGTGCTACGGCCTTCAGTGTCACAGTAATTGTATGAAAATTACACTGTGGTATGGCCTGCAGCATCATAGTACAGTACTTGTTATGTATGCACTGCAGTACGGCCTGCAGCATCAAAGCACTTGTATGAATGTTACACCAAGGTACAGCACAGAAAAAATATTTTCTTTACTTTTTTTTATACACTGGAGCACAACCCCTGGACGGACACAGCAGAGCCCCTGTATAGACACAGCAGAGACCCTGGACGGACATAGCAGAGCCCCTAGATGACACAGACAGCAGCCCCTGGATGGACACAGCAGCCTCTGGATGGACAGGGTCAAAAGCAGCCCCTGGATGTGCACAGCAGCCCCTGGACACAGACAACAGCAGCCTTTGGATGGACACAGGCAACAGCAGCCCTTGGACAGACATAGCTAGCAGCCCCTGGATGAACTTAGACATCCCTGATTGCGCACAGACAACAGCAGCCCCTTGAGGACACAGTAGTCCCTGTATGGACACTGACAACAGCAACCCCTGGAGGACACAGCAGCCCCTGGATGGACATAGACATCAGCAGGCCCTGGAAGACACAGAATCCCCTGGATGGACACAGAACAGACCCTGGGTGGACAAGATTGAAATAGCACTGATCACTGGTACCTTTATATGCAATACAAAACCTGCAAGAATCTGAAAGTGGGAAGATGACATTGTGCCTTATTTTGGGATCCAAGTCAGGTGGGAAACACAGAGCCAGACTCGGATCCCGCCTTGGAATGGTATGTTCAATCTAGTATATATATATCTTATTCAGAAAGCCCCCCACCTATCATGCATTTGCCCCTGTGTTTTCTACATAAAAACATAAAGTAACAGGAGTTATACTCTCAGCAGAAATTTTTATTAGTATTCATAATAATGCTTTACAGTAAATCTTTGAACCAGCGACATTACAGTCAAAACTTTGAATATGTGGAACCAGCTCAGACGCACAAAAAGAGAGCTACTGCAAGACCCTCTATATTTACAGTTTTCCCTACTCTCCGAGGTCCCCCCTGAACTCCTATGGGGCACCCCTATCCTACCTGTGTACTGGGGAGCAGTGAGTTAGTGCAGCGGAGCCGGATGATGGATTTTTCCGTCCTTGCGGATTGCGGCCTGCTCACTTTATACAAGCCAGGACCTCGATTTCACTGCCAGAAACCACTATCCATGCTCAGATTTCCTCCTCTATCCTCTGTTGACCCTGAACCCACCCACGGCATGCTTCCAGGAGCTGGTGCAGTCTGAATTCGAGCAGCGCTAAGTGCGGATAGTACTTGGTGATCTGTATACAGGCTGCCGATGCGCAGTCCTGCTGAAGCCCGCTGACGGCAATCATCTGAGGAGCGAGATGGGAGGGTAGGGAGATGCAGCTTCAGTTGCTTCATAGCTGCAAGTAACACATCCTTATCAGCCTGTACCAGGGGACCTGTCTGCTATAGCCACTCCTGCCAACCCCTCCCTCCCCGGAGCTCACTGTTTGTAGGGAGACAGCAACTACTCATATCCTTTTATTTATTTATTTTATTTTTTATGTATATATTTTTTTCTTATCTTTTTATTTAATTAAACTCAGAGGACTCCAGGCATATATTCAGGGCTGCTCTTTTGATTTTTGTTTCCCACAGACCCTCAAGTATCTGCAACTAGGGGTTCAAAACCTGGTCCTGTATACTCTACTCATTGCAGCAGTAGGCTGCCTCGCTGTTGTTACTGGATGAACCTGCAGGTCCAGCCCTTACAGCAATATAGATTTTGCTCATAACTATTTGTCCTGTCGGCCGGTCCGGGGACATTTTTTTTACACATATAATACACAGGGCTCCCATCTATATTGATACCTGTACCTCTGATTCAATTTTCAATATTTCCTCTCGGCTATAGGTGGTCATTCCGAGTTGTTCGCTCGCTAGCTGCTTTCAGCAGCATTTCAAATGCTAGGCCGCCGCCCTCTGGGAGTGTATCTTAGCTTAGCAGAATTGCTACTAAATAATTCCGTGCAGTTTCTGAGTAGCTCCAGACCTACTCCTAGTTTGCAATCACTGCAGACTGTTTAGTTCCTGGTTTGACGTCACAAACATGCCCTGCGTTCGGCCAGCCACTCCCCCATTTCTCCAGCCACTCCTGCGTTTTTACCTGGCATGCCTGCGTTTTTTAGCACACTCCCTGAAAATGCCAAGTTGATCACTCGAGCGTTGAAAAAACGTCACTCGAGCTTGTGCAAATCTCCAAAGTTTTGTGTTAAATTACTTAGCGCATGCGCGCTGCGTACCATGCGCATGCGCATTTTCCTCCTAATCGCTGCGTTGAGAAAAATGGCAACAAGTGAACAACTCGGAATGACCACCATAGTGTACACTGTTCTCCCTGCAGATTCGCGAGACTTTTTATTTTTGAACACAAAGTGCCTATACTAGCCAGAGTACGTCGCTGCAGACCACTATATACTCTACATTAAAGCAGGGTCTTTTGACAATGTGAATTTTTTTATTTTTTTTACCCGTCGCCTCTTATTTGAATGATTTTATGATTCAGTAATCCTATATATACTTACATAACCTCAAGATCTCCACTAAAGTTACAGCAATATGCCTCCAAAAAAAGTCTAAAGAAAGTCTAAAAGTCTAAAAAAAGGATCTAAGGCAGCTCCTCCAGTCCTCTTTTTTAGCTCTTCATCACCTCGGAGTAAACCACGTTCGACACCCCCTCCCACTGAATCCGCTTCAGTTTTCCAAACTCCATCACCACCTTTTCTCAACCCAGCGGTACATGCTCAAACTCCTATGGAATCTCTGGACGGACCATTAAGCTCTATTCATTCCATGCTCTCTTCTTTTAAGTTGGACATTACAGCTGAACTCAAGTCTAACATAAAAACATTACGCTCTGATATTTCTGAGATTGGCACTAGAACAGACCATATAGAAAATAAAATGACTGAACTCGTAGTGTCACACAATGATTTGATTTCTGCTCATGACTCTCTACAAGAAGATGTAATCTTTGTCCATGAGAAAATCATAGCTTTGGAAGATCGTTCCAGGAGGAACAATATTAAAAAAAGAGGAATACCTGATTCAGTCAAGAATGCTCAACTATATGCTTTTGCTATGTACCTATTTCAGAAGCTCCTCCCAGAAACTTCTTTATCAGATTTGCAAATTGATAGAATCCATAGACTGTCGAAATCAAAACAGGCTCCTGCTCATGCTTTCAGAGATACTCTTCTGCGAGTTAATTTTTTTCATATTAAAGAAAAGATACTACATGCTGCTTTTCCTTCATCATCAAACACAGACTGCCTGGACTCTCTTCAGCTTTTCCCAGATGTTTCCCCTGCCACATTGGCTAAGTGTCATGCCGCGGCCGCCGTACTTACCCCTCCGGGCACGCTGGGTCTCCGTGCGGCCGTCCTTGCTGGCGGTCTCCGGCTCCCGGCGCTCCGTCCCGCGATCGTGAGTGTGGACGTCGCGGGTACGCCCGGCGTCCACTGAAGGTGCGGATGACGCCATCAACACTTCCCACCAATAAGGTACTAACGGGAGGTTCAAATTCAGACGCTGGGCTGAGCTCCCGTGCCTGAGTATCATCTTTTCTACTTAGAAGTTGTGATCTCCAGTGCTCCTGTATTGCTGTGGCTCTCAGTTCCTCCAAGCACTTCAGCGTCTCCATGCACCTCAGTGCCTCCAAGCACCTCAGCATCTCCACACACCTCTGTGCCTCCAAGTACCTCAGCGTCTCCATGCACCTCAGTGCCTCCAAGCACCTCAGCGTCTCTACGCACCTCAGTGCCTCCAAGCACCTCAGCGTCTCCACGCACCTCAGTGCCTCCAAGCACATCAGCGTCTCCATGCACCTCAGTGCCTCCAAGCACCTCAGTGTCTCCGAGCACCTCAGTGCCTCCAAGCACCTCAGTGCCTCCCAGCTCCTCAGTACCGCTCTCGGTGAGCTCACGGTATTCTTCACCAAATTCATCAGCGCCTTTTCAAGTCTTGTCTTTCAGGAGACCTTCCGCATCCACACGTGCCTCCTGCCTGTCATCCAAATCCTGCATGAGGAAAACCTACATTCAGCCATCTCTGCTGCGGCCCAGATGCGGTTCCTCTTCCCGGTCATCGGAAGAAACCCGGAGTCCACAACACTCCCAAACCAGGTCAGTGATACTAAGAGACGTTCATTTTACTCCATCACCTCCGCACTAAGGAAGAAAAATGTGTAGTATAAACGGAGCTTTCCAACGAAACTAATAGTGCTACAAAACAGGGTTTCCACTGTGATTCATTCACCTGAAGATAGTCCTGCGATTTTGAAAACATGGGACATTACTGCAGAATCCCAACCGGTCTCTTCACCGAAAAGAGTACTTCGTGACTGGTCTCTAGTTACAACATAATTCCACGTCTGCGTGAAACGTGGTGACTATGCTTCAATATCTCTTTCTTCTTTCTATATCTACTGATTTTGTTTTTATGGTTCCACAGTTTTTCTAAAATGTTTATATACTGATATTCTTAAATGTCATCAATCTTGATAAAAACAAATGGTGCCATATTTTTGAATTGTAGCTTAATTTTCTACTACGTCCAATAATATATCTCTCACATTTAAACTTTGTATATCGAGGCATTTCAAGTTTGAGTATAAATATTTTATAATAATAATTTATATTAGATATTGTTCTCTCTTTGTCAGTTTATCTTGACTTCATTGCACTAGGATTACTGTAAGTCAAATTTTTATAATGGTAGAATGGGAGGCGATGGTGCATGCCTAAGGCGGTCCCGCCTCCCACCCACAATTACTTATCCGTCACATAGTTTAAGTGATGGAACCTTAAGCTCCTTTATGGATGCTATTTTTGTTCTTTATTTTTTTTTTTATTATTTATTTTTTTCTTAGCTTCCGTAATTCCGGTTTCAGTTCCCGTAACTGCTCCAGTTGCCGTTTCCAGTAACGTCCAACCTCTGGCCGGTACCAGGTCACACCTTCAGCTTCCTACTCCTTCCCGCTATAATGGGAATCCAAAGAATTGCCGTGGTTTTTTAAACCAGTGCGAGGTGCACTTCGAGCTTCGCTCTCATAATTTCCCTACGGATCGGTCTAAGGTGGCGTATATTATTTCCCTGCTCGAAGGGTCAGCATTGGATTGGGTGTCTCCGTTATGGGAACGATCTGATCCCCTGGTTTCCAACTACACCAACTTCATCACGTCCTTTCGAAGAATCTTCGACGAGCCCGGCAGGATGACCACTGCTTCTTCTGACTTGCTCCGTGTCCGTCAGGGCTCCCGCTCCGTGGGTCATTACATGGTTCATTTCCAGGAAATTTAAGAACTGGTGGTAAAGACCATGCGCCTAAAGCTGCCCCTGTCCCAATAGGTAAAGAAGTGTCACCCACACTTTAAAACGAACTAGACAAAAAATGTATTACCAAGAGGGTCTGGGGCGCTTGATTCAAATAGTCGTATTCACCGGGAATATGGCTCTTAAACAAAGATAACAACAAATACAAACATAGCGTATAACTGTGATGATGAATAAAATAATAAGACAGTGTGGCCGGACTCGTACCCCAAGGTGGATAAAATGCACTTTGAACAATCCAACCACTGCTGTAAACGATCCCAAATTCTATTCTTAGTTCTCCCGACAATTCAGATTCTTCCCGATACACTCACAGATGGTACATGTGGGAGTAAAATTCCGAATAGTGTAATACTGTTTATCAGACGTAAAAACACAGATAGGAGTATCAAAATGGACTCTCACCATTAATTGGATGTATAATAGCCATATATGGAGAAACCACTCCAAGTGTGTGCGTGGGTCCCTGTTGTGATTGGACTCCTTGTCTTTACTCTCCTGAAAGTCAGGATCCTCCCCAATCCATTCACAATGGGTATATGTGAAAAGAAGGCTCCAAATAGTGTAAAAACATTTATTATAACTACTTAAAACATAAACATGGGCAGAAAATGGACTCTCACCATCCAATAGATGTAAAATGGACAAAAAGCAAGTTTTCAGATGATCGCCAGGCGTCCCCAGGATTCGTCGCCAAACAAGCAGGTAAGTAGTGCCAATCACCGCCCAGAACCTCCACCAACGCGTTTTGATAACCTTCTGTTATCTTTTTCAAGGTGTAGGAGGTAACTGCATGGTGAGTGGTATTTATACCAAACAATAAAACCTAAGTAAAAACCTAATACCAGACAAAGACCAACTGCTCCTCTAGATCCCTGATCCTATCCATATAAAAATCGTCAACATCCGTTCCCCACATATCCATTTTGGGTTTTTCCCTTGTACATATAATCAATGAACAGGTGTACATTAGAGTCCGTCTGATGACTGATAATTTCCGATGGGCGGAAGAATCTGAATTGTCGGGAGAACTAAGAATAGAAATTGGGATCGTTTACAGCAGTGGTTGGATTGTTCAAAGTGCATTTTATCCACCTTGGGGTACGAGTCCGGCCACACTGTCTTATTATTTTATTCATCATCACAGTTATACGCTATGTTTGTATTTGTTGTTATCTTTGTTTAAGAGCCATATTCCCGGTGAATACGACTATTTGAATCAAGCGCCCCAGACCCTCTTGGCAATATATTTTTTGTCTAGTTCGTTTTAAAGTGTGGGTGACACTTCTTTATCTATTGGGACAGGGGCAGCTTTAGGCGCATGGTCTTTACCACCAGTTCTTAAATTTCCTGGTATTCATTTCTCACCTTGGTGGTTTATCTATGCAGCCAGCATGTTTCAATTTAGGGAGGAAAGGATGCATAGATTTGATGCTGCTTTCTCCTCACCTGATGTAGATGTTAGTGTAGCAGATGAAGATCTGGATAACATTCTACACAAAATAGAGACCTTGTTGTTGAAGGAAAACAAGGTATGGTGGGAGGTGGTGACGATAGAGAAGTACCTCACCTCTCAGATCATTCCGAAAGGGCAAAGGATAGATAAGAAATCCAGTTTTACAACTGCTACAGAACAATTTAAGAAAGATTGGGATTTGATTGTTTCCAATTGTTCATTTAAATTAATGGAACTGATCATTACTGAAAGGAAAAAGGATTTAACAACCTTAGATGAAGAGATCAGACGACTTAAAGAAACAACTATCCCTTTTACCAACCTACCTGAGTTCAAAGAAAAAGAAAAAATCATAGAAGGGAGGATTGATAAATCCGAAAGATTATTGATCTCAAGGAAAACTAATAAATTCCGTAGAGATGTTAATGAATTCCAAGTAGGGAATAAAACATTAATGAGGGATAGATCCCCTATTCTACATCAAGATAAATCAGCTAAAAAAACTTTTAAAGGTAATAGAAAAGATAGGGGAGAAAAGAGAGGTTATGGCACTGGATATTATCGGGATAATTATGAGAGGAGAAGGCCCTACAATAAACCCCCAAATGAGTTGGGAGTTAAAATGGGCTATCACTATCAAAAGGACTCCGAGCTCAATTGGAGAACCCCTAGGAGGGATTATATACAACATAGGGACCGCTGGAGAAACAGGGAATAGAGAAATTGCCAAAGTCCCATGATCACACACAATAGATTTGCACCACTGAGGGAAAACGAATATCAAACTCCTTTTTTAGACAGAGGGAGGAGACACCTAAATCCAAGATAAATCATCAAGGAAAGAGCGGGGGCATGAAAAGGAAAAGAGAGCGGAAGAAGGTCATTAAAAGACCTAAAAAGAACAAAAACAACACTCCATTAGATAATCAGGAGACAGAAACCCAAAAAGAAGGTCCCAATGGAAAGGTAAAGATTTTTAATCTAAGTTCCCATATACTTTTAGCTGAAGAAAGGTCACTTTTGGAGAAGGGACTGAAATATGCCCCTTCTACCAAAATAGACCCATTAAAGGTGTTCATAGACATAGAAAAATTTACTAGGAAATTAACCTTGAAGAAGTTCTTTAAATTAAAAGAAGGTGAATCAGCAGTACAGGTCAATAACGAAAAATCCCTATTCAAACCCCGATCTACATTCTATCCTGCATACTTGAAAGGGTGTTTCTTAGAATCATTTGCACATTTGGTGAAAGATGACATTGAGAAACTTGACACCAAAAGGATTAATTACAATCTTACAATGCAGGAAAGGAAAGCAATTAAATCCCTTAACTCCAATAAAGAACTGATTATTAAACCTGCCGATAAGGGGGGTGGCATCGTGCTTTTAGACAGGAAAGATTATGAGACAGAGATCTATCGTCAGCTTAATGATAATACCACCTATAAAAAATTGCGAGGGGATCCGACCAAAAAAATGCAGGTACTACTAAAGGAGCTTATTGAGAAGTATAATAAGAAAGGAGCATTAACAGATGAGGAAAGTAAATTTTTATTTATGGAACATCCGGTTATACCAACCATATACGTATTGCCGAAGATACATAAGAGTCATGAGAATCCCCCGGGGAGACCAATTGTCTCCAGGGTAGATTCTTTGTTGGCAAACCTTTCCAGCATGATTGATTATTATCTCCAACCCCTCGTTATATGTAATCGTTCACATCTAAGTGACACGGGAGATATCTTAAATATATTAAACCATTTAAAATGGGAGAGCAATTATCTTTTGGTGACAGCTGATGTAAATTCACTATACACAATAATTAACCATCAACAAGGGCTCAAAGCAGTTAAACAGACTCTAACAAAGTCTGATTTATCGCCCCACCTTCAGGAATTCATAATGGAAGGGATTAATTTTATTCTTCAAAATAATTATTTTGTCTTTGGGGATGAATTCTATCTCCAGAGATGTGGGACTGCCATGGGCACCTGGTTCGCCCCTAGCTATGCAAACCTTTTCATGGGTGCATGGGAGGATGAGTTCATATGGAAGAGCTGTCCTTTTGGGGCGAACCTGGTGTCCTGGCATAGATATATAGATGATGTCTTGTTTGTCTGGCGGGGAGAAACAGACATACTACAATCATTCTGCTCCTATCTCAACACTAATGAGTTTAATATCAAATTATCTTTTGATATTAGTGATAAGGAGGTCCATTTTCTGGATCTCACCATTTATGTGGAAGACATGTGTTTGAAAACTAAAACATATGTCAAACCAACCGATTCAAGGGCCTACATTGACATGCTAAGTTGTCACCATGATAATTGGCTCAGTACTATACCCTGTATCCAGTTTAAGAGGCTCAAAAGAAATTGTACAGACCATTCGGTATTTGTAACTCAGGCCACAGAGATGGAAGAGTGTTTCGTCAAATGTGGATATGATGAAAGAGAAGTAAGGGAATCTTTAAGAAAAGTCACCAGCCTAGAAATATCTGAGCTTATGACTAAGAAAGATAACCGGAATAATGAGGGGAATGATAGATTCAAATGGGCCTTCACCACTGATTATTCCACCCAACACAATAAAGTAAAGGGAATATTGAAGAAACAATGGCCTATATTAAAAAGAGATCCAGTGATTGGAGCCAAACTACCGGACAACCCTGTGTGCATATATAGGAGGGCCAGTAATCTACAATCCAAACTAGTCCACAGTCTCCATGAGGGTCCGTCCAGTGGCTCAAAAATTATGTCACAGGGTTTCTATAGATGCGGACAATGTCCAGCCTGTAAGAATATCACTAATACCTTTGGTAGTAAAAAAACAGATGTGGTGATTAATGAAAAGAAGTGTATGATTACCGATTTCATTACATGTCATACAACAAGTGTGATTTATTGCATTGAGTGCAGTTGTAGTAAATTTTATATTGGCCGGACCAGCAGGGCACTCAAAGTGAGAATTAGCAAGCACCTTCGGAACATCAAGAAAGGGCTTGACACTCACGCTTTATCGTCACACTTTAAGAAAATTCATGACTGCAATATAAGACATATAAAAAATGTCATGGCACTAAAGAAAATTCACCCAGATAAAAGGGGAGGGGATATTCAAAAGAAACTAGCCAAATATGAAATGCAATGCATTTTTAATTATAAAACCTTAGAACCCTCCGGCCTTAACACAGATTTTGAAACCAAATGGTTCCTTTGAATATATTAATATATCATCTAAGTTTAGATCATGCATATTGTTTGGTATTAATTGTGTTGTATTTTCTTCTTATCCATTGGGTTGCCGCTGACAACAATTGATATACATCCGGCCCATTAAAACATCTACACCTGCGGTGACACGCATAATCTGAGATGGAACGCAAAAATGTCCACTGATGAATGTGCCTAGCAGGATGTGTTTTCTCTCCCTGGCCGGAAGCGGACGAAAAAACCGGTGGGAGAGCACCAAGGACGGAAATGACGACGACCTCTTTCCGCCGGATGTGATGCCACGTCTGTCCGGACAACTTCCGCCGGAAGTGGGGCGCACGCAGCGGCGCCGTGAACACAGGAAAATACGGTGACCTACTTCCGCCGGATGCGGCCAGAGATGGGACGGCCCGTTGCTGCACTTCCGCCCATCGGAAATTATCAGTCATCAGACGGACTCTAATGCACACCTGTTCATTGATTATATGTACAAGGGAAAAACCCAAAATGGATATGTGGGGAACGGATGTTGACGATTTTTATATGGATAGGATCAGGGATCTAGAGGAGCAGTTGGTCTTTGTCTGGTATTAGGTTTTTACTTAGGTTTCATTGTTTGGTATAAATACCACTCACCATGCAGTTACCTCCTACACCTTGAAAAAGATAACAGAAGGTTATCAAAACGCGTTGGTGGAGGTTCTGGGCGGTGATTGGCACTACTTACCTGCTTGTTTGGCGACGAATCCTGGGGACGCCTGGCGATCATCTGAAAACTTGCTTTTTGTCCATTTTACATCTATTGGATGGTGAGAGTCCATTTTCTGCCCATGTTTATGTTTTAAGTAGTTATAATAAATGTTTTTACACTATTTGGAGCCTTCTTTTCACATATACCCATTGTGAATGGATTGGGGAGGATCCTGACTTTCAGGAGAGTAAAGACAAGGAGTCCAATCACAACAGGGACCCACGCACACACTTGGAGTGGTTTCTCCATATATGCCTATTATACATCCAATTAATGGTGAGAGTCCATTTTGATACTCCTATCTGTGTTTTTACATCTGATAAACAGTATTACACTATTCGGAATTTTACTCCCACATGTACCATCTGTGAGTGTATCGGGAAGAATCTGAATTGTCGGGAGAACTAAGAATAGAATTTGGGATCGTTTACAGCAGTGGTTGGATTGTTCAAAGTGCATTTTATCCACCTTGGGGTACGAGTCCGGCCACACTGTCTAATTATTTTATTCATCATCACAGTTATACGCTTTGTTTGTATTTGTTGTTATCGTGGTTCATTTCCAGACCATTGCCTCTGAACTTCACTGGAATAATGACGCCCTGAGGGCTGCCTTCTGGAACGGTCTCTCCGACCGGCTGAAAGATGAGTTGGTCACTAGGGATCTGCCGGATCCATTAGAAGAGTTGATCTCCCTCTGCGTCAAAGTGGATCTTCGGATGCAGGAGCGTGGAGGAGAACATAGTCGTTCAGATTGTTCCAGGTTCCGGCTTCCTCCTCCTAGGCCGGCGGCTGTGCCCAGTTCGGACGAACCCATGCAAATTAACCGGTCCCGACTGTCTCCGGAGGAACGACAGCGTCGTCGTGAGGGTAAACTTTGCCTTTACTGTGGAGCTGCAGATCATTTCCTCAAGTTTTGTAAATCCCGTCCGGGAAACGGGCAGGCCTAGCTTGTTCAGGAAGAGTCAAGTTGGGAGTCACGTCCAAATCTTCTCCGACTTTGGATTGCTTACTTTCCGTGTCTTTGACCTCCAAGTCAGTTGCCAAATCTTTTAATGCCCTATTGGACTCTGGGGCTGCTGGGAATTTCATTTCTTTCTCCTGTGCCCAAGGTCTGGATTTAAAGTTGCGGTCTATCATATGGCCTATTTCTTTGACTGCTATTAATGGAACCAGAATATCCAATTGCCTCATTACATATCACACAGAGCCCGTTAGGCTGCAGGTCGGAGCACTACATCAAGAACATCTAGAACTCCTAGTGATTCCGGAGATGCCTCATGACCTTGTCCTCGGGTTGCCTTGGCTCAAAACCCATAATCCCCACGTCGACTGGAAGTCTTCACAAATTCTGTCTTGGAGTTCTTTTTGTCACGCTAACTGTCTCACTCCTGTCTGTCCTCTACGTGTCTCTTCTAAGTTGGATGAAACGCTTATTCCGGAGGCGTATCAAGAGTACAAGGATGTGTTTTCGGAACATGCGGCTGACCAGTTACCACCCCATAGGCCTTGGGACTGTCCCATTGACCTAATCCCAGAGAAGATGCCGCCCCGTGGCCGCACATATCCTTTGTCACTTCCCGAGACTCAAGCCATGTCGGACTATATTAAGTCCAATCTTCCCAAGGGATTCATTTGCCCCTCTAGCTCCCCGGCTGGAGCAGGTTTCTTTTTCGTGAAGAAGGAGGACTGGGGGTTAAGACCATGTATCGATTACCGCGGCCTAAACGATATCACCGTCAAAAATAAATACCCCTTGCCACTAATTACAGAGTTATTTGATAGGGTTCGTGGCGCCCTTGTTTTCTCCAAGCTTGATTTGAGGGGAGCCTATAATCTTATACGTATCCAAGAAGGGGATGAATGGAAGACAGCCTTCAATACGAGGGATGGGCATTACGAATATCTGGTGATGCCGTTCGGCCTTAGTAATGCCCCCGCCGTCTTTCATCAACGAGATTTTTCGAGACATGTTATATTGAAGTGTTGTGTATATTTAGACGACATACTGATTTTTTCCAAAGATCTTACTGAACACAGGACACAGGTCAAAGAGGTGCTCCACTATTTACGAAAGATGCTATTTACTATGCTAAGATCTCCAAATGTACCTTCGAAGTAACATCAATTCCGTTCCTCGGTTATATCATCTCGGGGAGAGAGCTTCGCATGGACCCGGAGAAACTTTCTGCCATTCGTGACTGGACCCAGACCCTCTCTTTGAAAGCAATACAAAGATTCCTGGGCTTTGCGAATTATTACAGGAAATTCATTAGGGGTTTCTCCACCATAGTCGCACCCATTACCGCCTTGACCAGAAAGGGTTTCAACCCGGGTTTGTGGTCTCCCGAGGCCATGGAAGCTTTCACCTATTTAAAATCAGCTTTTATGTCAGCCCCGGTCCTCCAAAAACCAAATTTTGAAGAACCTTTTTTCCTGGAAGTTGATGCGTCCTCGGTCAGAGTCGAAGCCGTTCTCTCCCAGTACTCCTCGGATAAGAAATTGCATCCGTGTGGCTTCCATTCTCATAAATTCTCTCCGGCCGAATGGATTTATTCTATTGGTGATCAGGAACTTTTAGCAATAAAACCTGCTTTGGAGGAGGGGAGGTATCTTTTAGAAGGGGCCAAACATGTAATTACTATCTACACCGATCACAAAAATTTGCTGTACATCAAAACCGCACAGTGTTTGAATCCTCGTCAAGCTAGATGGGTGCTTTTCTTCACTCAATTTTCTTTTGTTATCAAGTACCGGGCCGGGACTTTCAATACTAAAGCGGATGCGCTTTCTCATTCACAGACTCCCACAGATGAAGAGAATTCTTTTGAGTGGAGTTTAATTCTGAATCCAATTTCTGTTTCCGCTGCTTCCACTACTCCGAGTCCTCCCCCTGGAAGGATGTCTGTACCAACTAAATTCCGGCCGAAAATACTGCAGTGGGCTCATAACTCCAAGTTCTCCGGTCATCCTGGTGTCCAGAAGATGTTCAAGTTTCTGCAAAAATCTTACTGGTGGGACACCATGAGGAAGGATGTACAGGATTATGTTAACTCTTGCCCACAGTGTACACAGCATAAATCTCCTCGTCTGCCTCCTGCCGAGTTGCTTCGTCCTCTATCCATTCCTTTGAAACCCTGGACTCATATTTCCATGGACTTCATTACCAAGTTACCCTATTCCAAAGGTTACAATACCATCTGGGTGATTGTCGACCGTTTTTCTTAGATGGCGCACTTCATTCCATTGACGGGTCTGCCGACAGCTCCCAAGTTGGCTCTATTATTCATCCAGGAACACTTTCGGTTGCACAGTTTACCTCAAGAAATAGTCTCTGATCGAGGGGTACAGTTTACTGCAAGGTTCTGGAGAGCCCTCTGCTCAGCCTTACAAATTAAACTTAAATTTTCATCTGCCTATCATCCCCAAACGAATGGTCAAACGGAACGAGTCAACCAAGATTTGGAGACTTTCCTCCGCCTTTATCTCTCTCCTTCACAGGACAACTGGGTGGAGTTGTTACCTTGGGCGGAGTATGCCCATAACCATTCATTTCATTCTTCCACTGGTGAATCTCCATTCTTCATCAACTATGGGTTCCACCCACAAGTTCCGGAGTTGCCAATCCTTCCGACAGAAGAGGTTCCAGCTGTGACTTCCACTTTATCACACTTTAGACAAATTTGGAGTAAGGTTCATGCTAGTCTTAAAAAGGTTTCTGTCCGATACAAGTACTTCGTGGACAAGAAATGGTGAGCCGCTCCTCAATACAAGGTTGGTGATAGGGTATGGCTATCCACACGTAATCTCCGGTTAAAGGTACCCACTATGAAGTTTGCTCCAAGGTTCATCAGTTCTTATCCTGTGCTACAAGTTCTGAATCCTGTGGTCTGCAAGTTGGGTTTATCTTCTCATCTATGCATACCAAATGCCTTCCATGTTTCTCTTCTTCGTCCTCTCGTCCTTAATCGTTTTCATTCAAAGTCTTCTAGCCCCACCTCAGTAGAAACTGAAACCGGTACAGACTTCGAGATCAAAACTATTCTGTACTCTCGTTATCATCATAAGAACCTGCAATATCTGGTAGAGTGGAAAGGTTATGGTCCTGAGGAGAGAAGTTGGATAAAAGCTTCTGAGGTCTCAGCTCCTCGACTAATCCGGATTTTCCATTCTAGACACCCTACGAAGCCAGGGAAGTGTCCAGGGGTCACTCCTAGAGGAGGGGGTACTGTCATGCCACCGCCACGGCCGCCGTACTTACCCCTCCGGGCACACTGGGTCTCCGTGCGGCCGTCCTCGCTGGCGGTCTCCGTCTCCCGGCGCTCCGTCCCGCGATTGTGAGTGTGGACGTCGCGGGTATGCCCGGCGTCCACTGAAGGTGCAGGTGATGTCATCAACACTTCTCACCAATCAGGTACTGGCAGGAGGTTCAAATTCAGACGCCGGGCTGAGCTCCGGCGCCTGAGTATCAGCTTTTCTACTTAGAAGTTGTGATCTCCAATGCTCCTGTATTGCTGTGGCTCTCAGTTCCTCCAAGCACCTCAGCGTCTCCACGCACCTCAGTGCCTCCAAACACCTCAGCATCTCCACGCACCTCTATACCTCCAAGTACGTCAGCGTCTCCACGCACCTCAGTGCCTCCAAGCACCTCAGCGTCTCCACGCACCTCAGTGCCTCCAAGCACATCAGTGCCTCCCAGCTCCTCAGTACCGCTCTTGGTGAGCTCACGGTTTTCTTCACCCAATTCATCAGCGCCTTTTTAAGTCTTGTCTTTCAGGAGACCTTCTGCATCCACATGTGCCTCCTGCCTGTCATCCAAATCCTGCATGAGGAAAACCTACATTCGGCCATCTCTGCTGCGGCCCAGTTGTGGTTCCTCTTCCCGGTCATCGGAAGAAACCCGGAGTCCACAACACTCCCAAACCAGGTCAGTGATACTAAGAGACATTCATTTTACTCCATCACCTTCGCACTAAGGAAGGAAAATGTGTAGTATAAACGGAGCTTTCCAACGAAACTAATAGTGCTACGAAACAGGGTTTCCACTGTGATTCATTCACCTGAAGATAGTCCTGCGATTTTGAAAACATGGGACATTTCTGCAGAATCCCAACCGGTCTCTTCACCGAAAAGAGTACTTCGTGACTGGTCTCTAGTTACAACATAATTGCACGTCTGCGTGAAACGTGGTGACTATGCTTCAATATCTCTTTCTTCTTTCTATATCTACTAATTTTGTTTTTATGGTTCCACAGTTTTTCTAAAATGTTTATATACTGATATTCTTAAATGTCATCAATCTTGATAATAAAAAATGGTGGCATATTTTTTAATTGTAGCTTAATTTTCTACAACGTCCAATAATATATCTCTCACATTTAAGCTTTGTATATCGAGGCATTTCAAGTTTGAGTATAAATATTTTATTATAATAATTTAGATCAGATATTGTTCTCTCTTTGTCAGTTGATCTTGACTTCATTGCACTAGGATTACTGTAAGTCAATTTTTTATAATGGTAGAATGGGAGGCGATGGTGCATGCCTAAGGCGGTCCCGCCTCCCACCCACAATTACTTATCCGTAACATAGTTTTAGTGATGGAACCTTAAGCTCCTTTATGGATGCTATTTTTGTTCTTTATTTTTGTTTTTTTATTATTTATTTTTTCTTATTTACTTCTATCACTGTGATGTTTATCTTGAATTTCTCTGGTTTGGAGGATATATGTGTGCCCGAGAGATTGGGTCCATTACTCAGCAAATGTTTCTCATTGGTATTGCAGTACTTTATTAATTTACAATGGTAAAGTTTTTAAGTCTTAATGTAAAAGGCCTCAATTCACTCTGCAAAAGATATCTAGCCCTGAAATATTTTGCAGATCAGAAGGCAGAAATTGTGGCTATACAGGAGTCTCATTTCCCATTACATTCTCCCCCACAGTTCTCTAATAACAACTATCCAACATCATATATTTCATGTGGTCTATTTAGGAGAAATGGAGTGGCTATCGTTTTCCACAAATCTTGCCCTTTTCAATTGGAGAGTAAATGGGTGGATTGCAATGGCAGATACCTGATTCTTGTAGGGAATATAAAATCTAGATATGTCACCCTTATGTCTCTCTATGCCCCTAACACCAAACAACCCAGCTTCCATAAAGCCTTCTTCCAGAAACCGAAGGAGGTTAAAAAAGGTGCAATTTTTATCATGGGTGACTTAAACCTCTCCCCTGATCCTCAGTGGGAAAAATCCTCCTCACTTGATAAGCAATCTAGTAATACAGCCAGCTCTTTAGCCTCATCTTTCTCGCATTTAATGGCAGAAATTGACTTATATGAGGCTTGACAGGCCAGGAATGCTAGAGTAAGTGATTTCACATACTATTCCTCTGTTCACAAATCATATTCAGGAATAGATCTTCTCCTTACTGATAAATGGTCATTGCCCTCTGTTAAGATTTTACCAATAACTTGGTCTGATCATGCCCCTTTAACATGGTCTTGGTCCCATACTTCAATCAACTCCATCCTCTGACCATGGAGACTACAAGATTACATATTGCAAGATGATGATGGTATCAATATCTTAAATAATACATTGACCACATATTTGATCATTAATGACCCTGCAGATACCTCAATCACTAATAATTGGTGCGCTTTAAAGGTGGCTATGAGAGGCAGCGTGGATAAAACAATTAGCTTACGAGAGTGATGTCACTTCCTTAGAAGCCCTTAAAGATTCTAACATCCTTGCAGCACTGACTGAAGCCAAGAGGAGGCTTAATAGTCTCTATCTTTCATATATTCAATGTGCAATTTCTAAATTAAATCAGAAATTCTATACCTTAGGTAACAGAGCCAGTAAACTCCTAGCATGGAAGCTAAGAGGTAAAAATATAATTAATAGAATAAAAAGCCCTATCTAAATCAGATGGAACTCTACTCTCAAATTCAAAAGACATTGCCAACCAATTTGCTTCTTATTATGAAAAGTTGTATAATCTCAAAAGAGATAACTCCACTCCTCAACCCTCAGCCACTCTCATTCACTCTTTTTTAGACTCCGTTGGCTTACCCTTTATTTCTCAGGCAGAGGCTTCCTCGTTAGACTCTCCCTGGACCAGTGAAGAATTTCACTCTGCTCTGAAATCCCTTAAAAAGACAAAGCCCCAAGCCCAGATGGGTTTATTAATAATTTTTATACTTCCTTTCAAGATCCCTTTTCTCCTATCCTGATACAACTGTATAATAATGCTTTTAAAATTCCCTTTCCAGGTGAAATGCTGGAGGCCCATATAGTCACGGTACCCAAACCTGGCAAGGACACATCATTGTGCCAAAATTACAGGCCGATAGCTCTTTTAAATACAGATATAAAGATTTAGGATATCCTTATAGCAAATAGGCTGAATCCATTGTTACCCTTTTAAGTTAACTGGGATCAGGTTGGCTTTACAATGGGAAGACAAGCCCCAGATAATACCAGAAGGGTCTTCTCCTTACTAAAAGTTCACTCTACTACTCGGAAGCCTTTATAATTGCTCTCGCTCGACGCAGAGAAAGCTTTCGATAGAATTCATTGGCTTTATATGAGGAAAGTTCTTGCCAGGTTTGGACTCTCAGGCCACTAACAACAGGCTATACTACATATTTACTCATACCCTACTGCTAGAGTCTTCAGTTACGGCTTTCTCTCATACTCCTTTTCTATTACTAATGGCACCCACCAAGGCAGTCCCCTATAACCATTATTTTTTTTTTTTTTACCAACTGAGCCCCTGGTAGAAAAAATCAGGACTTCTACTAAAATAGATGGGTTTCAAATTGGTCCAATACATCATAAGATCTGCTTATTCGCAGATATCAACTTTTATTTAAAACAAATCCAATAACCTCTCTTCCAGCTCTCCATAATATCCTTCAAGAGTACTCTAAAATATCATACTATAAATTAAATAGATCTAAAACTGAGGAGCTCTACTTAGGCTTAGATCAATCTCTTTTACACACACTAAAATATCAATACAATTATTCTTGGCAGACTTCTTCTCTTCAGTATCTAGGAATCAGAATTCCCTTGAAACTCCAAGACTTAATAATGTCTAATTATCTTTCTCTTCTTGCTCCGTTTGTGGAATTTACCAAGGATTGGATGAATTATGATATTTTTTGGATAGGACGGCTATCTTCTGATACGATGATGCGCCTCCCTAAGAGTCTTTATTTGTTTAGAGCTATCCCATACTTAGTACCAATTATATTACTTAATAAATTCTACTCAATAATATCTACATTTCTATGGAAAGGCAAAAAACCTAGGTTAGCTAGAGCTCGCCTACAAAGGTTTAAAAGGAATGGAGGCCTAGCCTTTTCTAATCATGAACTATACCAACATGCTTGTATCCTGGACCAGCTAAAAGATTGGCTTTCACCCAATCCTGTGAAACCTTGGGTCGATATTGAAAGATATATGTGCCAAAGTTTCCCCTTGGATGATCTCACATGGACTAAAACCCTGAATAGGCCATCTTCTGCTATGTCTTTAAAAAGTGTTTTTACCACATTAATAATCTGGGACAAGCTGATTATTTCTCTTGGTGAATTTTCTCTTCCCTCTTCTACTTTATCTCTATTGGCGATATCTAAATTAATCCTTGATATCTCCCTTAAAAATTGGCATATGTTAGGAATCTCTACAATTAATGATCTTTATGATAATGTGACTCTCAAATGTTTTCAACAACTACAAGTGCAATATTCTATCCCGACTTCTGATTTCAATAAATATCTATGTATTAGACATTGGATCCAGATGAACTTACCCGATTCTCACTCTTTCCCCAACCCTCCACCATATATCTTATCTAAATTGACCTCATCAGGTCACAAAAAAGGTATCTTGTTATTGTACTCTACTCTTCTTTCACCTCATGATTAACCCAAACTTCAAATTCAAGTTAGATGGGAAGCAGAACTGACTCTTAATTTAACTAATGATGATTGGGAAATAATTTTTCTAAATGTTTTTACAATGTCTAGATGCATCAATCATTCGGAAATGATGTTTAAAATAATACATAATTTATATCACACGTTGGTTAAACTGCTTAAAATTTGGCCTGAATCTTCCAAATTTTGTTGGTGGTTGTGTGGACAAGAGGGTACTCTAACGCACATATTTTGGTCCTGTCCGATTATTAAACCACTATGGTTATAAGTTTTTGATCTGATTGAGCAAGTAATGCATATCTCCCTCCCCTTCTCTCCTGAGATTGTGCTTTTACACCATTTCCCCCATATAGTGCAAAAGGTTGATGCATATGTCATAGGTCATGTATTCATTGCCACAAGAGCTATAATAGCTCAATACTGGAAATGGAATGATACCCCTAAACTGTTGAGGATCATATATGTACAACGTAATTGTGAAATGGAAACAATAGGCTTTAAATATTCCATGGCCATATCCTCCCCTCTGAAGAAATGGTTAATCTGGTCTAATTACTATAGTGTTTATATTGTTTTGAGTGGTACCTAAAAAAAGAGACCATACTGTTACTGTCCTACCCTATCAAATACTTAACAAAATGTAATATATGCTTTTGCGTGGCGGACTCTGTATTTTTCTCAATAAATTTTATGAGAGTGGACTTTCGAGGCACACACATGCCTGCTGCCTATTTCATTACTTACTTATAACTATTTTTTCTCCCTTTTTTGTCTCTTTTTCTTTTTGTTTGCTTGTACAATATGATTTTATTTTATGTTAGTAAAGACTAATACTGTAATGCCGTTTTCTTTACTAGTGTTTGTTTATCTACGCATTTATATGTATAATGCTTTGAGAAATCTGTACTGTGAATTTAAACTCTTTTCTCAATAACTAAAAAAAAACTTTCAGTTAAAAAAAAAACTTTGAATATTTGAGATAAAAATATTGCTTTGTTTTGAATGTACACAGCCAAGCGCACTTAGTTCTTCCCCTAAGAAGTCTTTACAATGTACTACAGGGCAAATTAAGTCTTATTGATCACATAAGAGTATACCCTGTTACAGAAAATGTTGAAGATAAAAGTCTCTATCGCCACAAAAGCTCCAACCAACAGTTACTTTGCATCTTGCTTAAGGCAAAACAACAGTCATCCCAAAACTGAGAGTGAAGGATACAGTTTTCAGCTTAATGATGTGTGTTAATGCAGACTGTGGATTCTAATTAGGCTTTAGTCATGCATTAATATTAAAATGTTATCAACTCTCTATGAGATGTCTACTTTACTGCAAAAAGTTGTACTGAAAAATCAGATGTAGAATGGAAGAGCTGATTTTGTTTACGCCAAATTAATTTGTATTACTTTTTACATATTCCAAATTATCATAAAATGTATTAAAAAGAGAGACTGAAATTACTTTGTTGAAATTTTAAATATTGTGAGAAGGAAGGTATTTATTTAAAAAAATATGAAAAAAGACTTAAAAATCCTTCTAGCTGTACTATTTCCATGCTCGAAAAGTCATATTGAATTCTGCAACTCATTTAGAAACATATTATTAAAATATAAAAGTATGATTTCAAATACTGTGTCTGCTTACATTATATGCTTCATTATACCATAATTACATTCATGTTCAGAGCCTTGCTAAAGTGTAATGTATATATATATATATATATATATATATACATATATATTTGTTGGAATAGAAAGAAATCAATGCATTTGTAAAAGAAGAGCTTATTAACATTCAAATCATAAATAGAAATGTAAGATTTATTGTATATTGTTTTTCTAAAGTACATTTGTCAAGCTGAACCAACTCACATTATCATTTATGTCAAGGGAAATAAATTCTGAAGTATTAAGATCACCAGTCTTTGATGTTCACTTCAAAAGTGTAGATTAAATGTTGCTTCTTTAAAACTATATTACACTGCATTTGAAGCCATATTATGCATATGTAAGTACTGTATTTCATCAGGCAAAGTTGATCCCGAACAAAAGGAAAATCTTTCCTTCAGTATCCTTTAAAATTAGCAGTAATAAAATATCCAAATGTCAGCTGCAGTGGCAGTAGAAAATATTCCAAAGTCCATCTTAATAATGGTGAAAGCTAAAAATGGTTGAATCTGAAGGTGGTCTAAATGTATGTATATATATATATATATATATATACTGTATATATATATATATACTGTATATCAAAACTTAAAAAGTCACACAATATGGGATTGAACAAAACACAAGACCACCAGGTAGCAAAAGCCTTTGTTACCTGGTGGTCTTGTGTTTCTTTTAATCTCTGAGTGCCGCCTATTTTGTGACTTTGTGTAGAAGATTTTGGGTACCATCATCTTCATGAGGGCAATGTTGTCAGAAATTTGCAGTATTCAGTGAGTGTCAGAAAATCTATATTTATATCTGTGTGCATGGGCTGGGAGATCTTTAAGATCCTGAGAGGAACAGGATTGCTGGGTGTATATTTGTAGGAGGAATAGGAAGTAGTGGGTCTATGTGTGTAGCATGGACAGGAGCACCAGGTATATGTGTGTAGGGGGAGTAGGGAGCTCCAGGTGTATGTGAGTAGGAGAAGCGGGGTAGCCGGATGACAGATAGACAGTGTCTAGTTAGACAGTCAGCAGATAGACACCATATGATAGACATTAGGTCGACAGGGTCAAAAGGTCAACAGGGTCAAAAATCAACATGAAAAAGACAGTACAAAAGGTAGACATTATCAAAAGGTCAACAGGGTCAAAAGGTCAACATGAAAATGGACAACATAAAAAGAAAGTTTTTTAAAAATTTTACATGTTTTTGGACTTTTTTATACCTTCTCTATACATGTTGGCATAGAGTTGGATATAAACCTTGTGATGAGTGCAGCGAACCACCGAGTCCAAAGTGTGGTGAGTGAAGCGAGACACAGAAATAAAGTGGGTGAGAGAGGTGGATAGAAATAAAGGGGATGAAGAGAGAGAGACAGAAGAAAGAGAAATGGTTAGAGAAAGAGAAAGGGAAGAGAGAGAAAAAGGGTGAGTGCTGTGTACAGGTGGGTTGGTTGTGCAATATTGTTCAGCATATGTGTAAGGGGCATTATGTGTGTGCCATTGTGTGCATATGGGTATTAATAATGTGTGGCATATGTGTAAGGGACATTATGTGTATAAGGGCATTAATAATGTGTAACATGTGTAAGGGACATTATGTGTATAAGGACATTAATAAAGTGTGGCATATGTGTAAGGCACATTATGTGTATAAGGAAATTATTAAAGTGTGACATACAATATGTGTAAGAGACATTATGTGTTTAAGGGCATCAATAATGTGTGGCATATGTGTAAGGGACATTATGTGTATAAGGGCATTAATAATGGCATATATGTAAGTGACATAATGTGTATAAGGGAATTAATAATGTGTGGCATATGTGTAAGGGACATTATGTGTATAAGGGCAGTAATAATGTGCAGAATATGTGAAAGGGACATTATGTGTATAAGGGCAAAAATATGTGTGGCATATGTGTAATGCACTTTACTGTATGTGTATAAGGGTATTAATAATGTGTGGCATATGTGTAAGGGACATTGGGCCTAATTCAGATCAGTTCACCCGCTAGCTATTTTTTGCAGTGCTGTGAACAGATAGACGCTGCCTATAGGGGAGTGTATTTTAGCTTTGCAAGTGTGCGAACGCATGTGCAGTCGCCCTGTACAAAAACAGCTTGTGCAATTTCTGAGTAGCTCTGACATTACTCAGCCGCTGCGATCACTTCAGCCTATTCGAGGCCAGAATTGATGTCAAACACCCACCCTGCAAACGCTTTGACACACCTGCGCTTTTCCAACCACTCCCAGAAAATGGTCAGTTGCCATCCACAAATGCCCTCTTCCTGTCAATCTCCTTGTGTATGGCTGTGCGAACGGTTTCTTCGCTAGAACCAGTGCACAACAACAATCCGCTTTGTAACTGTATGGCGCGCCTACGCATTGCGGTGCATACACATGTGCAGTAGTTACCTGATCGCTGCGCAGCAAAAAATGCTAGCAAGCGAACAGATCTGAATTAGGTCCTTTATGTGTATGAGGGCATTACTAATATGTGGCATCATATTGGTTAGGGCCAGCTCTGTGCATTACCCCCCACCACACACTTTGCACCCATGACCGCCATTACCACAATTATAATGCACCACCAAGCAACAAGACCATGGTGCTTGGCAGCATGATGTCGCCTCCCACTTTGTCAGGGTTACTGGGAGCGTGATAGTTACGTCATGACGTTACATCACTCTCCCTCCTCTGCCGGCTGTGGCTTGTGCAAAGAGAAGAGCCTGGGTGCACTTTCCCGTGGCGTCCCTTGCTGGGTGCAACCATGCAGCTGTTTTCCTTTACTCAGCTCATGTGATGCATCAGCACTGAGTGGCGTTTGTTCTTCACAAACTGGGCTGATGAACATGTCCCTGGCTTCACATTAATTTCTAATATACAGTAATGTGGATACTACTATAAATTTCTATTAATATGGGATTTAATACTATATATTTCTATTGTAATGTGAGTACTACTATACATTTCTATTATTATGAGGGCATTACTGTTTATTTTTATTGTAATGTGAGACACAGACACTACTATATATTTCTGTTATACCAGGGGTGCTACTACAGTATACATTCCTGTTATAATGGAGACATTACTATACAGTATATTGTTATTAAATTGAGGGCATTACTATATACAAGTGCTTCCGGAAAGTATTAACAGCGCTTCACTTTTTCAACATTTTGTTAAGTTACAGCCTTATTCCATAATAGAATAAATGCATATTTTCCCCTCAAAATTCCACACACAATACCCCATAAAGACAATGTGAAAAAAAGTGCTTTTGAGATTTTTGCAAATTTATAAAAAAAAAAAAAAATCACATGTACTTTGTTGATGCACCTTTGACAGCAATTACAGCCTCAAGTCTTTTTTTAATATGATGCCACAAGCTTGATACACCTGTCTGTGGGCAGTTTTGCCCATTCCTCTTTGCAGCACCTCTCAAACTCCATCAGGTTGGATGGGAAGCGTCGGTGCACAGCCATTTTCAGATCTCTCCAGAAATGTTCAATCGGATTCAATTCTGGGCTCTGGCTAGGCCACTCAAGGACATTCACATAGTTGTCCTGAAGCTACTTCTTTGCTATCTTGGCTGTGTGCTTAGGGTCGTTGTCCTGCTGAAAAATTAACCATCACCCCAATCTTAAGTCAAGAGCGCTCTGGAGCAGGTTTCCATCCAGGATGTCTCTGTACCTTGCTGCATTCATCTTTCCCTCTATCCTGACTAGTCTCCCAGTTCCTGCTGCTGAAAAACACCCTTACAGCATTATGCTGCCACCATCATGCTTCACGGTAGGGATGGTATTGGCCTGGTGATGAGTGGTGCCTGGTTTCTTCCAAAACATGATGCCTGGCATTCACGCTAAAGAGTTCAATCTTTGTCTCATCAGACCAGAGAATTTTGTTTCTCATGGTCTGGGAGTCCTTCAGGTGAATTTTGGCAAACTCCAGGTGGGCTACCATGTGCTTTTTTTTACTAAGGAGTGGCTTCTGTCTGGCCACTCTACAATACAGGCCTTATTGCTGGATTGCTGCTGATATGGTTATCCTTCTGGAAGGTTCTCCTCTCTCCACAAAGGAATGCTGTAGCTCTGACAAAGTAACCATCGGGTTCTTGGTCACCTCCCTGATCCCCTGATTGCTCAGTTTAGATGGACTGTCAGCTCTAGGAAGAGTCCTGGTGGTTCCGAACTTTTTCTATTTACGGATGATGGAGGCCACTGTGCTCATTGGGAACTTCAAAGCAGCAGATATTTTTCTGTACCCTTTCCCAGATTTGTACCTCGAGACAATCCTGTCTCAGAGGTTTACAGACAATTCCTTTGACTTCATGCTTGGTTTGTGCTCAGACATGCACTGTCAAGTGTGGGACCTTATATAGACAGGTGTGTGCCTTTTCCAAATCTTGTCCAATCAACTGAATTTACCACAGGTGGATTTCAATTAAGCTGTAGGAACATCTCAAGGATGATCAGTGGAAACAGGATTCACCTGAGGTCAATTCTGAGCTTCATGGCAAAGTCCTTGAATACTTATGTAAATATGATTTCTTAGTTTTTTATTTTTAATAAATTAGCAAAAATCTCAAAAAACTTTTTTTTCACATTGTCATTATGAGGTATTGTGTGTAGATTGTTGAAAGAAAAAAAAATAGTTATTCCAGTTTGGAATAAGGCTGTAACATAAAAAAATGTGGAAAAAGTTAAGTGCTGTGAATACTTTCTGGATGCACTGTATATTTATTTTACTGGGGGCATTACTATATATTTCTATTATACTGGGTGTATCACTATATATTTCTATTATACTGGGTGTATTACTACAGTATATATTTCTATTATACTGGAGTCAGCACTATATATTTCTAGCCTTGCCTCCAGAGTGCAAATAAAAGGGGATGTGTCATGTGGCCACAATGCTAGTGTCATGTAGCCACTCTCCCAAGTGTCATGTGGCCACACCACTATCAAAACACATGGTCATGTCCAGGGGTGTATCTAGGGGTCTGAGAGCCCCTGGCAAAGTAAGCGGCTGGCGCCCTCCCCTACACACATTTGGAATAAGGTGTGAGTATTGGAAATGGGGCATGGTCTTGTGGGGGAAGGACGTTGGCACAATAGTACTTCCAATTCAAATTATGCCACACAGTAGTGTCTCGTATTCACGTTACACCATCCCTCCACCCTAACCTACCTTTCCCACAGCCTGACCTTAACAATTAACTGATATACATTTCCTTGAACATGGCCTTGAAATAGGTAAGAGATGTATTTTCTTTATTACACTCAACAAATTAAAGTTTTCGCTTACTTACTACTTACTTACATCTAACATGCATGAAAATCGTGTCGTTTTCCAGGTACTACAGTCCCTTCTCCCAAACACTGCCACTTTTTTATTATCTTCAACAACAAATAGATCTATAGTACTGTGCTATATAACAATTGCTGTGTACCTGGTGGGATTCTGTTACTGCCGGCGCGGTGCCGGTGTCCATCAGCACCGCACTGCACTAGTGATCAGACTAGTCACAATAAACTACAGTTCCCAGCAGCCCTTACTGCCGAGAGCTCCCAGCAACAAGGGCTGCTGGGAGCTGTAGTTTATTTTGAGTCTGATTACAAGTGCGGTGCTGCCGGACACTAGTCTGATCACTAGTGCAGTGCGGTACTGATGGACACCGGCGCCGCGCCGGTAGTAACAGACTCTCACCAGGTACAGTCTGACAGTACTGCTTTTCTATCCTTTAGCCGTGGGTGGCACAGCCAGGCGGTGCCCCCTCCTTGCCTGGCGCCCCTGGCGGGTGCCATCCTCGCCAATAGGTAGATACACCCCTGGTCATGTCCATTTTTCGGCATTCAGTACCAATAAGAAAATATTTCTACTTGCACCACTGCTTCCAGGTGAGGATAAATAAAAAAAAAGTTAAGGAAGCACTAGAAGTCAGCATCCCACGAAAGAGTTTAAAGGCTGCTGCTCAAAAGATGAAGCTGTTGTTTAATACATGAATAAAACATTCAGTGTTCTCTACAGGTGGACTACAAATACCAACAGGCTCTAAATATTCAGGTATTTTGGCACCTGTGGTTCTCCATGTGCCAACATGCTGGGGCAGGCTTGCTGGGAACTGTACTCTGCCTGTAAATAATGATAACTATTCCCATTAACTCTGCATCCACTGCTACCAGGGAAGCAGGGAATTACCCTGGGATTTAAGCCTGGGGCTGGTTGTTGTTCAGAAGGGGAGTACCATATTTTATTTTTGATGGCCACACTTTCTGAAGAATTCCATCCCTGTGCTGACCATTTTTTGGCTGGGTAATGTGATTGCAGGGGGACCCCACACTGTGTGTCCTCCTGCTATGGCATTATCCCCCCCCCCAGCTGGTTCAGTCTGGTGCTGGTTATTGGAAAATAGAGGGGGAGTCCACACTGATCCACCCCCCATTTTCCGATTCTAACCCAGGCTAATGTAGTTAATACTCCCTTGGACTCCGGCACTGCAGTGATGATTAGTGTGGTCTGAATTGCTGTAGCATCCAAGGGTAGTTAGTGGCTTAGTATGAGACACCTGATAGGACCCTGGAAGCAGACACAGGATGATTACCTGGTGGAGTAGATGCTTTGGGGTCTATTTACTAAGCCTTGTATGGAGATAAAATGGACGGAGATAAAGTACCAGCCAATCAGCTCCTAACTGCCATGTCACAGGCTGGGTTTGAAAAATTACAGTTAGGAGCTGGTTGTTTGGTTCTTTATCTACATCCACTTTATCTTTATCCAAGGCTTAGTAAATAGAGCCCTTATAACCGTGTGGTAACTAGTCCACACTGTTTTTATCTAGGTACAAGCAATAATCACATGGTTGGCTTGTTGTTTTTTAGTTTTCAGGTGGCATCCCACTATTAGAAAGTGCTCCTTTATGTGGTCCCAATACCCCCTTACCCAGATGAGGCAAGAGCTGGACAAAAGAGATAAACTTATAGTTTCTATGTATAAATGAAGCTCATCATGCTGCCCTAGACTGCATTTTGTTGGTGACAGTGTGACAGCTAAAGTGCAGAGCCAGCGTGTGGTGATCTAGGACACTCACCCATGCACCAGCTATTGAGCAGCACAAGACATCAGCTGGAGACATCTAAGGACCCTGGAGAAGTCTATAAAAGAGTGACTTACCAGCATTTGGGGAGTCGTGATGGGATTGGCAAGGGAGCAAAGCTGCAATTCTGATCATTAAGGCTGACTTAATAGACTCAGTGATCCTTGTGCAATACAGATATGGTATGCCATCACAACCTATGGGTTACGGCAGATTCAGCAATTTCACAGAGTGACATAGCTGTCACTAACACAATGGTGGAGCTCCTCATTCACAGATATGTGTGCTCATTGGAATACACCCATGGAAATCTACAGTATGCAACTGTAGGTCTGAGCGGAAGACAGAGCTGTGCATATGGGTTAAGAGATTTATTTGGATGGGGGAGAACACAGTTGGTTGGGGAGAAGACTAAAAAGCATGGGTGATTGGGGACATTAAGTGATGCAGAGTAGTGACGTGGGTGTGTGTGAAAGACATAGTGGCGCAGATGGCAGGAGACAGAGTGGTGCAGATTGGGGGAACAGAGTGGCGTGGATGGGTAAAAGACTAAGTGGAATGGATGGGTAGAGACAGAGTGACGCAGATTGGTGGGGATAGAGTGGTGCTGATAGGAGGGGCTGAGTGGCATGGGTGGGGGAGACAGAGTGGAATGGATGGTGAGGGGACAGAGCAGCGCAGATGAAGGGGAACAGACCAGCGAGATGGGGTAGAAGACAGCAGCTCAGATGAAAGGAAACACTGTTACAGGAAGACAGGCCAGTGTGGATGGGGAAAAACTGATTGGTGCAGATAAGGGAATACAGACTAGTACAGATGGGAGTACACACAGCAGTAGGGCTTGGGTAGGAAAGATCAGCATGGTGGCATATAGGGAAAGAAAGAGTAGATACATAGACAGTAGAAATCATGTGATAGCTTTAGCAATTAAGCAAGCTGTTTGTGGGAGCTACATGTGGATACTGAATGAGATGAATATTGGTAGTGAGAAGGACCCTGGGTTTTTTCATTCTGATAACTCAGTGGGAGTGACAGAGTGGGATGATTGTGGGTACTGAGTGATATGGATGTGACATACTGTATCACTGCTCAGACTGCATAGACTGCATGGTGTATATTTACTAAGGTCCCGATTTAATTCAAATCCATTTGAGCTCCATTTTTTACTCTAAGTGACGTCTCGGGAATTTACTTACCAAGAAACTCGGCCGTGTTTGTTGCATTCATATTTTTGTACACAGCCGCAAACACAAATACGAATGATACACCATCGGTCAAATACGGTTGTTATTTAATATAACACGGTAATTTACTAAGGATTCGTATTTGTGTTTTCGGTCGTAAACACCTCGAATCATACAAAAGTTCTAAGTTCAAAAGAACTGCTTTTGGCTGGCATGTTTGACATCTATCATTACTCTTCAATTACTAAGTTAAGTGTAATAAGGTTCTTTTATGGTTGTGTCTGTATTGTGTGTGTTTTGTAGGATACATGTTTTGTTTTGATTCACAGTACACTTTGTTTTGGTGTTTTTATTGTTACAAATTTTCAACAAATCCAGACCTGTTATTGTAAACATTATATTTGCACTGCATTTATGTAGTGCGGTTTTGTGTTTCTAAATGTTACCTCATGCATAAACATAATCCTAAGGTAACGTTACCTAATAGAATGATGTAATGTAAAATACTTTTGTAAAAATATAAATACTTAACCTCTGCTGCATGTGTAAGATATGTAGCTTGATTGTGAGCATGCATATGATTTTATTAACTAACTCTAGCTAAATTGTTATGTAAACAATACCAAAACAACTGTATCATGTTGTACCTTGTTTTTACTTGTACATTAGTTTAGCAAAAATGTTACTGTAGTTAGCAGTTCGGCCAGAACACCTGACAGGTGTCACTAAGGGGGTTGTGGTAGAGGAACTGGAACTTGTGTGCTCACCTTGATGAGTGAGATGCTGGGTAAGTATAGTCCGAGTTAAATTTATGTCTATAGTTGCAGACGTGTGGTTCTTCATGATTCTGACCATGGTGTCTTGTGTGGTTTGTGTTGCAGTCAGTATCTGCAAGTAGGTTTGATGGAGCCTGTGATTGTCATTCGTGACTCTTTGGAAGGTATCTATCATGCGATTATTGTCTGCCCTCATTAATTCTAATGTGTTTGCCATTCGGGTGAGTTCATTTGTTTGTCTGCTGTTGCTTCTGCAGAGGCGTGGAACGTGAAAACTGGAAATATATTGTGTTTGCCTATGCAAACAATCTAAATTATTTGATTGCTGGGTGGACCAGCTGTCCCGAAATGCCTGGTCTTGAGACTGTGCTATAGGTGTGGTAGGGCTTCTGTCCTGCTCAGGTGTCTGGTGAGTGGTCAGAGTTGCAAACTGTGTGGATGTTGGGTATGGTGGTGGTAAAGCAGTGAGATTGAGGGTGAATGTCTGTTTCCTGCAGATTCCCTGGCTGACTTTCCTGAAGAGTCATGTCCGCTGAAAATAGAAAGCAGTTGTGTGTAAGTATAATATATATTTTTTTTTTGCCCAGTGTTTTATGTTTTATTAGTGCTACTATTGTTTATTGTATTTGAGATATTTTTGTGTGTGTGCTAAACCTATATTTGTCACATATATTGTCTCTTCTTTTTTCAACATATGCACCCCACATTTGTTGGCTTAAGTGTTTTGAGGCAATAGTGTCAATTTAGTTTGCGGTGAAATATTATACACTTAAGCTGTGCACTAATATGCTTCATAAATCAGTTATAAAATATTGGTATTTGAAGTAAGCTTGCATTTCGCCAAAATGTGGGATATAGGACATCTCATTCATTCACATTTCATGTGTTCCATTCTAGAAGGTGCAAAATAATTGTCAAGTTTACTGTGATTGGTTGTTAAGGGCAACATGGCATCTTTAGTAGGCCAACAATAGTAAGCATACTTAGCACTGTTTGGAGTAGTGTAAAGTGTGTGTGTAAATATGTGTGTTGTGTGATTGTGCAAATCAACTCATCAGGCAGCTGTGGGGAATGCAGTGACATGGGTGGTGGACTGTCCAGCAGTTGCTGTGGGGGCACGGCTGAGACCTGGTATATGCGTTATCATGGTGATGGCTGTAGTGGTGGTCTGGAAGACACACCCAGACTGCGCTTCCGCGGGGGGCAATTCTTTTGTGGATGGTCCTTTGGGAAAAAGTGTTTGAGTTATTTTTGTTTCAATATTGAGGCTAAAACACACCCAAGGTTAATGCACATACCAGCATCAGCAGTATCCTCTCCTTCAGTCAGAGTGGAGGCATGGCCAGAAGGTCTTTGTGACTGTTTAGACACTGCAAAAGGATAGGATGCACTTTCAAATTTTAACCTACAAAAACCACTACATACATATGTGCCAACACATTAGTCCTAAATTGATGTTTGCCATATCACATATTTTAAAAATTACTAAGCAAAACATATTTTTTGAAACACAAGGCATACATTTAAACACTACTACAAACTATGTAAGCTCCCCCTTTCCTCATGCACTTTTAATCCTCTTTCTGTACATATCTTCATAACAAGACTCCCTTTGATGACACAAAATCCTTAGCCTGTCATCCAAGCAGAAACTTTATAATATGCTGCTTAATGACGCTTCTATGTTTAGATTCCCTGTACTTGTTCTCTATTGTATTGAACTGTAAGACTTCATGTTTGGCCAAATTGTACACTATGCTATTTTACTAAAATGAACACATGTGGCACCACATAAAGGCTTGCAAAATCACTAAAAATTACAACGTACCTATGCATTACACACATCACCATTGTCAAAGTCGAAAAATATTGCAGAACACACATCACGTACAAACTGCACACACATGCCCACTGCGCGTGCACTTGTTCTGCCGTGCGTGCACATATCCGCAATTTGCATATGGTCGCTCCCGCGGTCCTGCGCATCGGCACGTGGTATGGGTATTTACGGCAGAGTTTGTGTACTCATGGAGAGCCATCAAACAGATTACATATTTAATCCATATAGTGCACAATGTACACATAGTCTCCTTGCAGCACATCAGAAAGTTATAGCTGTTTAAATGGTTGCAGAACAAAGGGATTCACCTTTACAGGATAAGAGGGGACAGACTAAGGTTATAAGGTGTTGATTGGTATCCAGCTGTAGGGTATTTTAAGGGTAACATTCCGGTGTTGGTCTGCGGAAGATCGCATGTTCCTGCGGATAGTTATGTGCAGAAGCAGAATATAGATATAAACTATATTTACTGTATATTATGTATGCGGCGGGAATCCAGAGGAGACCACCCACAAGAGCAGTTGGGAAAGACATCGCCCACCTATTCAAATCGACCTATGACCTCTCCTGTACTGTAAAAGTGCATTCCTGTGTCCAATGGACAAAGGGATTACAGTATCCATTGTATTGCTTTTGGAAGAATTGTATAAATAAAGCCTGCTGCAGCCTGGCCTGCCACAATACTCACAACGTTATCTATCAGATGACCGGGGACCGGCCGGGTTGTGCAAGCGATTCCAATCACGTATGTACATTGACTGTAGCCATTATTCTGTTATATTGTCTTGTATTGTAGTGTATGATTTGTATTGTAAACCCCCTTTCAGCAAATATTACGCTGTGGTGTCGAAACCCAGTGGTTTAACTACAAATCGGTGTTGTGTCTTCCTTTTCCTGCTAAGGTTTAAGAGTGTATTAGTAACGCATCGCATTGCTGTATAAGGTTTAAAGTGTATCTCTGGGTGTGTGCGCGTGCGCTGTGTGTACTTTGTACCCCCAGCGCGGCGTTTGTACGCTAAGTCCGTACGCAAACAGTGCATAAAGTACGTAGCGTGTGTATTAAGTATAGCGGCCGCAGTGGCTAAAGGTTTAAAGTGTATTTAAGGTGTGTTTAAGGTATAGCTTTCTTTCCTGTAAGATAATCGACATTATCAATTGAGGGCATCGTCTGGTTTTCCACATATCCACAGCCTAACAGGTCACAGCAGACTTAAACTATCAGTAAAAGGGTGGACAGGTATCCTACGTATCCTTTTCTTGGTCGGTGGATGCACTGAGAAACCCTATTTATTTGCTGATTAGACGACGTCTGCTCTGTATGGTTTGTAGGGATGCTGGTAGAATTCGTAAGGTAAACAGAAAAAAAGCTATTTAAAATCTGTGAATTTATTTTTTGGCGCCAAATGCAAACACAACAAAAGCGTACACCCATACTCTGATTGCTAGATTCATAATATAAATATTAAGGAAGTAAGTGTAAAACACAAACATAGTCTGGCCTAGTTATAAGGGTTTATACAGAAAAGACACTGTGTGACGTGTTAAGTGAGCGATTATAGTTAATATTGCTCACATTTATAGAAATTGTGTGAGTTGTTTTATTGCGTCCGGACATTGGTACACGTGGTACGGAACGTGAGGACAGCGTACACAAAACGTGCACGTAGCGCAAGGCCGCACACGTGGCATAAAGGTATGCACGGTTGCGTAATTACGCAAGCTTGCATAGCATTGTGTGCTCAGAATAAAACCACACGATAGTTCGTTTAGTTTAAAGGTGGGACAGTAGCCATGCTACAATAGCACAAGATTGCCCAGTTTCCAAAGTTTAGTATAAAACTCTTATTTACTGTATTGCCTCTTGGAGTAAAACTGCTTGTCTGAATGAATGATAATTTTCTGTACAGAAAAAACCAAAGTGTATTTGAGTGAGCAAACGTAGGAGCGAGTGGAAATTTGAACCCCGGAATTCGGAATCTCATCGTGTGGTACATCAAGTGAGTGGAGACTTGGTGGCGTGAGGCGGCTGACTCACGTTAGTATAAGGTTTAATACGTAAGTCATGAGGAGACTTACAGGAGCGTGGTAGGGAATTGTGAATTGTGTGTGACCCATATAGTTTTTTTTATATATACGCTCCGGCTGAGGTTTCGCAGCCAGAAAATCGATTCCAGTGGTCGTACGGCAGATAAGTAACAAGTACCTATACGCTGTGCGATTGGACCACGCATTTGTGGGTGCGATATATAGCGCAACGTGACATCCTTTTTACGAGCTTTTGCGTAAAATCGCGGTATCATCAGTGCTGTATAGAGCATACGCAAGCGTGATTTGTGTATAATAAAGTGCATAGGGAGTTTTCGCTGGTCTCTCTCATGAAAATCTTCAACGGCCGATACTTTACTGGAAAGGGTAAGTTATTCCTAAAAACTTCCAGTAAATATAGGTCACATAGGGCCCTAAGTTGGGTACATTGCCTTCGCTATCGACAGTGTATGGTAGTACTGGCCAACGTGGGCGGTGAGCGGGTGAAGAGCGCTCGGAGAACTTTCACCGTTACCTTATATTTGGTGTTTGTGGGAAAAGGCCCACAATTATGGGAGCCAGTTGCTCAAGTAAGGGACGTTTTGTACCCAGGGTTCAGGTTGAAAAGCCACGGCCCATGGGGTCAGCAAAGTTTGAAGGAAAAAGTATTGAAGACTTTTTGTCTGAATGGGAACGTATGACTGACAAAGATAGGGTACCATTCCCTAAAGTGGGTAGTTTTGAAACAGAGGTATTGCAGAATTAAAGGATAAGGATATGTTTAATAAAATCCAGAAAACAAAGGATTAGACATACAGATTGTTTAAATTTATGGCAACAGGAGGGGGATATGCAAAGAGAACAAATTTGCAAAACAGGTTCAAAACCTAGCGGGAATGGGAACACAAACACACCATTGTCGACACAGGTCGAAGGGGAAGAGATGGCTACAATCAATGGTATATCCGTTAATGATAGTAGTATGCAAAAACAATGTATTAACCCTAATTTTTGCAAGATGTATCCTGTTTTGAAGTCTTTTCAAGGTTATAGGTCACAAGAAGATGAAGGATCCAGCCAAATTCCAGCTCTCCTCCAAACAGTCACTTTGCAGGAAACTCAGGTGGGGCCTCTCCAACCAGGTAGAGCAGTAACAGTATTCCCCAATGAAAGAACTGGTGAGGTCACAGCTACCGGTAAGTGTGAGACAGCTCATTGCACAGAGACAACAACACCTCACAGTAAACAGATTAGGAACGGAACGGTAGGATTACACCCTGTCTTGGAAATAGTAACTCCCAATGGGGGAACCGATAGTCAGGGAGTAGCCCTCACCAGGAATAATGCTATGTATTGCCCGTGGCCCAGAGATGAGCTGCGATCAATCATTTTAGAATTCCCCGACCCTCGGAAGCATTTAGCCAGATGTCAGAAATTCATCAGAGATCTGGGTAATGCGTATGAACCGACAAACAAACACTGGTGGATATTTTTAAAAGCATGCCTACCCCCTAATATTGACACCCAAAAATGTATCACTGATTGTAGGTTAGAGTCGGATAGTCTTATGACTGACGAAAACAATCAGGAGAACTTAGAACAAATTAATAGACAACTAGAGTTGTGTCTCCCACTTCACGTTAAGTGGAGAAGAATTTTCTCCATAAAACAGAGGGAAAATGAAATGACATCTGAATATTTCCATCGGGCCCTGCAAATAATGGATAGATACATTGGGGTATCAGATACAGGGAACGATGCAAATTATAGGGAAGTGGCTGTCTCTGTGCTAATGGACGGACTCAATAAGACAGTAAGGGACAGGGTACAAACATCTTTGCCTAATTGGAAAGGGGTCACAGTAGCTTGTCTTAGAGAGTGCGCAATTAAACATCACCAGAATATTGTTAGGCGTAGAAAACAACAGGAGGAGAGGCTGAGGAAGTATACAGGTTCTTACACCAAAGTCTCATCAGCCTAAAACCCAGACCTCTGCTGTTTGGAAAATACCTAGAATATGCTACACTTGTAGGAAGGAAGGGCATTTTGCCAGAGATTGTAGGAGTAGTAGAACACATAGCCAATATAGACCCCTAGACAGAGAAAACAAGCCACGTTATTAAACACATAGACGGGATCAAGGGACATATAGTAAGGAATCATGAGCCATATAGAAAACACAGATTTGGTTAATGGGAAGAACAGAATAAATGCAACTTTACCCTTTTGACAGAACTTACTGGGGTTAGGAGGAGGCCTCTAAACTTCTGCTTCTCTCTCTAGCAGAAGTGACCTCTAAGTAACTTAACAGGAGTTTTGTTAGAGATGGTATACATATAGAGTGCTCCCACCCAGGAAGCACAAAATATGTTAGATACCCACGAAGACTAATGTTGCATTTCACTGTTTTAGATGCATGTCCATCACAGGTAGAGGAAATTATCTCAAAGATACCGGGTTCCCTATGAACTTAGAATGGACAAGACACTGGATTGATGGTTGGGATAGTCCCAGTAGAGATATAACACACATAGAATTTTTTTCAGGGGAACAGACCGATTAGGGAATCATTCCCCGTAGTGCCCAATCCAGATGTCAAACTTTGTAAAATCTTCTTTGCCTCTAAAAAACTTATCTGTTACTAAACTCTGTGATTTGTCTTCAAAGTTTCCTCTTCATCTCTCTCATTTACTGACAGGATTACAGTTCAAACGTCACATGCCTATTCGGTCTTTTCAGAGTTCTGCCCAAACCCAGTATATCTCACCAGGATAGGGACACCAGTATCAGTGTGCCTGGTCATGCACAAAGGGTGGATAATGGGAATACTGGTGAAGGGAGACTGTGCATAGATACCGATATACATGATGGTGTGACAACCTGATGGTGAACGCAAATCTGACAAATTTTCTTTTTATTATTTCCCCTCTCTTTTCAGTTTCCACAGATGGTTTACTTCACACAACTGATAATACATAACAGTTAAACACATTGAAATGCAAGATTTATGTTCCCTACAGAAAGGTCACTGACCCGTAGAGAACCCGTGACAAAGAGCAGAGTGTAGAGATCATCGTATCACTGGAGTGTATGTTCCAGGAAGGTTGAGAGGCAGGACTGTTGAGACGGCACCTGAGCGCAGAGAACAACAAGACCAGAGGCGGTTGTCGCACCAGTTTTTTTATTTTCTCCATCTCCCGCTACCCTCCTTCTCTCCTTCTCTTTCTCCCCCTTCTTGTTTCCCTTCTCTTCCCTTAACAAGATGGACTTACCCCAAGAGACTGCGTTCCGGGTTTTCCTGTTAATCCTGTTGTTGACCAGGACAGTCTGTTTCGGTGAGGGTCCCAGAGATGTCGAGAAAGGATCTGGAATGGGTTCTGATGGCGAGGATGGATTTGTAGAATCTCAAGAGCAACACATCACTCGAGCAAAGGCAAGTATCAAAAAGCGTTCTGGTAGTCAGGGAGCTCGGAGGCACTGTGAAGGGTTATTGTCTGAGGAAAATTGCATTTGTAGGAATTGTGAGAACATAGTCGAGGATGGGTGCATCCAGAGATGTCAGTTCAGCCTTAATATCAACATGGACCGTCATCCATTGAGTGATTACCACTCACTAGTGGGTAAGGTCTTAAACCACACAGAATGCTGGGTGTGCTCACAAGTACCTCAAGGTCAGAGCAAGTCAGGATTAGTACCGTACCCTTTAGCAATAGATGAGGTACTCTAATTACAGGGTGGGAGACTGGTGGACAAGAAATTCAATATTTCTAGGCCCCCTAGTTTGAAGCTCCACCAGTATCATGTAGATAGATCCTTATTATGTTTCAATATTTCCAATTACCGAAAACCGGGAAATTGGGAAGTGACGTGGAATAACCAGACAATGGCCTTTTCGCACAGAGCTGATAGGATACCCATAGACTCTGAACTTGTACGCCCAATAGCCAACAGTGGAAGATATTTTCGGTATAGGTATACTCGAGGAAGCAAGAAAATGTGGGTTGGAGAAGTATCACCAGGGTACTGTGCTCATATCATCCAGCCCGATACTTGTACTGAGCAGATGGGAGAACTAGGGATTGGGTTTTTCACTTGGAAAGTATGTAATATGGTAATGTCATATTCTGTCCCCTATGTTCTCCCCGATGATGCCTATTTCATATGTGGGAGGAAGGCGTACAAGTGGCTTGCCCCGAGCTCAGTGGGATTGTGTTATGTTGGAAGAGTGTTGCCAGAGGTCATGACCCTAACCCATGATAAGATGAAAGATGTTCACCGCAGCGCTCAGGCTCCTTACACTCATACTCACTATGAACACATCGTCAAGAGACACCTCATAGAGAGGACAGAGCACGTAGCCTCTGATTTGATCCACGAATCCACCGGGATTCAATTCCTTCTCGCATTAGACATCACCCGTACTGCCAGAGGAATTATAAATTATAGGTATATCCATGCGCTAGCGAACTTGATAGATAATATCACTGAGATGTATGACGACACCTTCAGGTATACAGGAAGGGAGTTACAAGCTTACAAGATGGAACTGATCCAGCACAGGATGGTCCTTAATTATATCACAGCCGTGACGGGTGGGTACTGTGTCACTTTGGCAACTCAATATGGTGTGAAGTGCTGTACGTATATTACAAACAACACTGACGACCCCACGGAGATTATCAATCAAAAGATGGACGATATCTTGCAGTTGAAGTGGGAGTTCCGGAGGAGACACAACGTTACCCTAACCGCTGTGGGTAATGAGCTGACCGGCTGGGTCTCATGGTTGAACCCACGAAATTGGTTCTCAGGATTAGGAGAGTGGGCTCAAAATGTTATTATGAGTGTAGGAAAGTTTCTCCTTTGTATCCTGGGAGTCGTCATAATTATTGGCTTGATATTTAGGTGTGTTCGAATTCTGATGTGGCGCAAGCACGGCACAAATTTGATGAGTTTAAGGAGCGAGGGCATTGTCATAGCAGCAGATTTAATTTACGATCCATCCATAGAGACAGTGTTATGATAAGGATTGCAAATGAATTCCATGGCCTGTTTCTTTCACCCATTTTTCCTTTGTCTCCCCCTCTGCCCAGAAACACCCATCCGGAAATGACATCAACCCTACCCAAGAATGTTTATGAAAATGTTATGTTAATGTATTTTAGATATGTGTCGTATCTTCATCTCTACAACCTTCAGTTAATGGCACATATAGTCGACAGGTGATATCCACATATACTAGGACTCACATATGTTCCCCTTCCATGTATCATCAACTAAATGTGCACCCCATTTGTTGGAACAAGAAGCCGAAAAGAACTCGGTAGTGTTTGTTGGCCCACTAACAGACCCTTAATACGGGATGAGAAGGATTTAATGTATACTTCGCAATACCTCGAAGCTTATCTAAAACATATACGGCACGATGATACATGCCCCTCAGACATGGATTCATACATACATGCTTTTTACTATCACACTAGGTAATACATTTCCCGCCTACAACTCTCTTCCGACCATACAATCGTCTGTAGATATTGTATTGATATTTTTCTGTTTAGTGATTAGATAGTGGCAGTTATTGGTGACTGCCAAAGGGTGGACTGTCAAAGTCGAAAAATATTGCAGAACACACATCACGTACAAACTGCACACACATGCCCACTGCGCGTGCACTTGTTCTGCCGTGCGTGCACATATCCGCAATTTGCGTATGGTCGCTCTCGCGGTCCTGCGCATCGGCGCGTGGTATGGGTATTTACGGTAGAGTTTGTGTGCTCATGGAGAGCCATCGAAACACATTACATATTTAATCCAAATAGTGCACAATGTACACATAGTCTCCTTGCACCACATCAGAAAGTTATAGCTGTTTAAATGGTTGCAGAACAAAGGGATTCACCTTTACAGGATAAGAGGGGACAGACTAAGGTTATAAGGTGGTGTTTGGTATGCAGCTGTAGGGTATTTTAAGGGTAACATTCCGGTGTTGGTCTGCGGAAGATCGCATGTTCCTGCGGATAGTTATGTGCAGAAGCAGAATATAGATATAAACTGTATTTACTGTATATTATGTATGCGGCGGGAATCCAGAGGAGACCACCCACAAGAGCAGTTGGGAAAGACATCGCCCAACTATTCAAATCGACCTATGACCTCTCCTGTACTGTAAAAGTGCATTCCTGTGTCCAATGGACAAAGGGATTACAGTATCCATTGTATTGCTTTTGGAAGAATTGTATAAATAAAGCCTGCTGCAGCCTGGCCTGCCACAAGACTCACAACGTTATCTATCAGATGACCGGGGACCGGCCGGGTTGCACAAGCGATTCCAATCACGTATGTACATTGACTGTAGCCATTATTCTGTTATATTGTCTTGTATTGTAGTATATGATTTGTATTGTAAACCCCCTTTCAGCAAATATTATGCTGTGGTGTCGGAACCCAGTGGTTTAACTACAAATCGGTGTTGTGTCTTCCTTTTCCTGCTAAGGTTTAAGAGTGTATTAGTAACGCATCGCATTGCTGCATAAGGTTTAAAGTGTATCTCTGGGTGTGTGCGCGCTGTGTGTACTTTGTACCCCCAGCGCGGCGTTTGTATGCTAAGTCCGTACAGTGATACGGGACTCCGTACGCAAGCAGTGTATAAAGTACGTAGCGTGTGTATTAAGTATAGCGGCCGCAGCGGCTAAAGGTTGAAAGTGTATTTAAGGTGTGTTTAAGGTATAGCTTTCTTTCCTGTAAGGTAATCGACATTATCACCATATATTATCATTTGGACCACAATACACTTATTAAAAAAAGACTGTATTGGAGGAAATCTATTTATGCACAATAGACACGTATCATATTAATGACTGGTGTGCAGGAAACTAAAACAAAAGTCATGTAAATAATTTTAGACCACATCCAAAACTAATTGTTAAAATATGATGTGTTTACAATCATAAACACAACATACATTTCTGTGCGGACAGCATACACAATGGAAGATGAGATGAAAAAATAAGACAGCAATATTGATGGCAAAACCAGAATAAAACTGCGTTTTGTGGCTATAAATCTATAACCAATAAAAATAAAACATTCATATCTTAAAACACCTAACTTACCAGCCACCCTGGGCCGATCGAAGTCCCGTACTTACATCCCCCTCACTACCTCTGGAGGAATCATGTTCTGCAGCGGCTCCTCATACAGTACTCCAAATAAGTGGCAATAAATGGCCACCCCCCTTCTGTTTGACGTGCAGACTAGGCCTCCTTCACCATTTTGGCTTTCACACAACGCTTCATATTGTAAAAGCGCTTTCTGCAGGTCTCCTCTGTTTGCCTCACCACGCCATCACTATTCACAGCGTCAACCACTTTCTTCCACATTAAAGCTTTTTTCCTTGTTGACACCTTAGCTGCATCCAGACCAAAGAGCTGGTGATGATATTTCATTATCATCCTCACCAGGACAACATTCTCGACAAACGTAAACTTCACATTGCGCCCTGACTTGGTCCTGGTACATGGCCACGGAGCAACATCAGTATCACTAGAGGATTCAGGTGCTTCCTCTGCCACCTCCTCCACCTCACCGCACTCACTACCCTCCTCCACCTCACTAACCTCCTCCACCTCACCAACCTCCTCCACCTCACCAACCTCCTCCACCTCCCCAACCTCACTAACCTCTAACTCAGACATGCTTAGGACAAACAACACTAAACACTAAAAAATAAACACAAACAAAACACACTCCTCTTCTACCTCTACACAGCACACACCACACACACACACACACACACACACACACACACACGCACACACGCACACACGCACACAAACAGACAAGAGACTTTAAAAAAACAAGGATAGGAAATATGACACACTAATAACTAACAATACAACAATAAAGACAAAACAACTTTCACAGCTCAGCTCGCTACCCAAAAATCCAAAACACTCACCAACTCCTCACAGCACTACCTCTCTCCTCTACACTAACTAAACCCACAAGGTTCGGTCGGTTTGGGGCATATTTATATGGCTGCGCTTTGACACTCCCATGTATTCCACATAACCAATCACGCTTCACCTACAAAATCGAATGAAAATTGGAAAATGTGTCCGCAAAGTCCACAAAGCTCTGCCGCACCTGAAAAATATGAATCATGTGTCACAATATCCATCTTCGGCCAAAAACAAACACATTCGGCCGTAAAAACACAGCCATAGATACGAATGACATCGACATAAAAAAATAAGAATAGGAGGAACTCGAAAGCTTAGTAAATTACCGAATACAGATTCAAAAAGTTGCAATTTTGCACGTCTGATGTCAGTCGAATTCAATTTTTACTAAAATCGGTCACAACATGAATCTTAGTAAATATACCCCCATGTGTGTATTCCAATGAGCACATAGGTCTGTAAATTAGCAGTTCCACCATTGTGCGAGTGAATCTGTGTGAGAGGGGGTGATTCAGACCTGATCGTAGATGTGCTAAAATTGTGTGATGGCATAATTTATCTATATTGTGCAAGAAATAAGTTCATTAAGTTGTCAGCCTAAATTATCAGAATTTCATTGCTTTTTTGAGTTAGAGTGGTAGAAATTCTCCGGTACTCATGTAGGAAATAAGAATATAGATATATACATATTAGGGATGTGCCCCAGGCCATTTTTTCTGAATTTGGTTCTGATTCATTTACCAGCTTTGGCTTTGGATTTGCCAAAACACTGTGACTGGCTTTGGATTTGTATTTAGATTTTTTCGAAAAATTAATAAAAAAGCTAATATCACTTAATTTGGGTCTTTTTTTGTGTTCTTAGCGTATTATTACATCAACAACATTAATTTCCAGTCATTTCCACTCAATTTTGACCACCTTACAGTGCATAATATTGTTTTCATCAATATTGGCCAAATACTGGCTGGCTAAACTGCGGTATACAGTGTGGGTTGGTTACAGTGCATGACACAGGACAGGTTGGGTACAGTGGGGGATACATTGTGGGTTGGATACAGTGCTGGTTAGATACTGTGTGGGTTGGATACAGTGCGGGATATAGTGCAGGTTGGACAGAGCCGGCCATAGGCATAGGAAAACTAGGCAATTGCCTAGGGCATTTGATATGCCTAGGGGCATCATCAGCTTCTGCTGATTAAAATTATATGTGGCATGCCTATATTCTGTATGTAGCATTTCATATACAGATACAGCCACAGTCTCACACAGTATATAGGCATGCTGCATATCAGTTTAATCTGCAGAAGCTGCTTGTGCATCCTAGCCACGTAGCAATGCAAATAAGATGCATTTTCATAAAAAAAGGTGCCCAACGTTAGCATTGATGCAAGATTTGTGAGGACACATCTGTATCCAAGCAGAGGCAGAGGTCACAGTGTTAGTGGAAGTGTGAGTGCTGTGTGCACGTGAATGGGTTGGTTGTGCAGTAGTGTTCAGAATATGTGTAAGGAGCATTATGTGTGTCATGTAAAAATGCATTAATAATGTGCAACATATGTGTAAAGGGCCACTATGTGTGTCATTATGTGTATAAGGGCATTAATAATGTGCAGCATATGTGTAACAGGGTACTACTGTATGTGTGTCATTATGTGTATAGGGCACTAATAATGTGCAACAAATGTGTAGGGGGCACTATGTGTGTCATTATGTGTATAAGGGCATTAATAATGTGCGCGATATGTGTAAGGTACATTATGTGTAAAAGGGCATTAATAAAGGTTGTCATAATGTGTATGGCGCATTATGTTTATAAGGACATTAATGTGTCTCATATGTGTAAGGGGCATTACTTTGTGGAATTGTGTATAAATGCATTACTAATGTGTGGCATTATGTGTATAAGGTGCTCTACTATGTGGCGTTGCATATAGAAAGGGCAATACTGTGTTGTCTAATGTGAATAAAGAGCAATAAGGTGTGGTGTAATGTGAATAAGGAGCAATTCAGTGTGATGTAATGTGAATAAGGGGCTCTACTGTGAGGAGTAACGTTTATAAGGTAAAGTGATACTACTGTGGGATGTAATATGAATTATGAACACTATCGCAAGATAAAATGTGAATAAAGTTGCAGTACTGAGTGGCGTAATTGGAATTGGGGTTACTATTGTGTGGCCATGCCCCTTCCCAGCAAGAAGATGCCCCTTTTTGGGCTGTACGTCAAATGTGCAAACTGTTCCTATTTAAAATATAGGGGGTACAATGACTGCTATGGGTGAGGGGTGATGGTGCTGGGAAAGAGGTGCAAGGTCAGAGGCAGAACCAGCGGTGGTGCTATGGGGCACCAGCCAAAATCTTGCCTAGGGCATCATATTGGTTAGGGCCGGCTCTGAGGTTGGATACAGTGCAGGACGCAGAGTGGGTTGGACACAGTGCAGGTCAGATACAGTGCGGAATATATTACTGGTTGCATAAAGTGTGGGATACAGTGCAGATCAGAAACAGTGCAGGTTGGATACAGTTAAGGTTGAATATAGTGTGGTATACACTGCAGGTCAGATACAGTTTGGGTTGGATACAATGCAGGATATAGTTCGAGCCAGATACAGTGCTGGATACATTGCTGGTTGGATATAGTGCGGGTTAAATACAGTGCAGGATACAGTGTAGGCTGGATACAGTGTGGGATTGATATAGTTTGGGATACAGTGTGGATAGGATACAATGCAAGATATAGTGCAAGGCGGATACACCAATAGTGAACTTATTGTGACAGGGGTTGCCAGCGATATCCTCAGTTCGGTAGTGTTGGCAGTGTTAGTGTGGGGTTGCCGGTGGTGTCGGTACTGGTGCTGGTGGTGTAGGCAGTATCGGTGATATCCCTGGTGCAGAGTTACTGGTGGTTTTGGAACTGCTGGCTGGGTCAGCAGTGTAGCGGGTGCCAAGGGTGTCCTCCTGCAGGGGTGCTGGCAGTGTCAGCAGTGCTGGCAGTGTCCTCAGTGAGGGGTTGCCAACATTGTCGGTACTACTGGGATGCTGGCAGTGTTGACAGTTATGGTGTTGACTAAGTGCAGAGTTAGTGGTGGTGTTAGTACTGCTGGTTGTGTTGGCAGTGTCGGGGAGCCTGGGATGTCCTCACTGCAGGGGTGCAAGCAGTGCTGGCAGTGATGGTGGTGTCCTCAGTGTGGGGGTGCAGGAAGTGTCCTCTGTGTGGAGTTGCAAGTAGAGTTGGCACTGCTGGTTGTGTCGGCAGTGCGGGAGTGCCAGGGGTGTCCACATTGCAAGGGTGCCAACCGTGTTGGCAGTGCTGGCAGTGTCCTCAGTGATGAGTTGCCGTGGTGTCAGTACTGCTGGGGAGCAAGTGGTGTCAGCAGTGCAAGAGTGTCGGCGGTGACCTCAGTGCAGGGATGCTGACAGAGTCGACAACACAGGAGTGCCATTAGTGACCTCAGTGTGGGGGTGATCATCAGTGTGGGGTGCCAGCAGTGTGTGGTTGCTGTTTGTGTCGACAATGCAGGAGTTTCGGCAATGTTCTCAGTGCAGGGGTACCGACAGTGATGCCATTGCTGGAGTGCCGGCAGTGTACTCAGTGTGGGGGTGATCATCAGTGCGGGGTGATGGCAGTGTGGGGTTTTCAGCAGTGCAGGTGGTTGTGACAGCAGTGCAGGCGGCGGTGTTATTTGAGTGGTGCAGGCCGCCATGTAGTCTCATTAAAGTCTATGGGGACTTGCTGACTGACGTGACAGACGGCTTTCCCAGGGATCAGCATTCATCCCATTAACTTAATGGGACTTTTGAAACTGGCACCCATGCCAAAACCACAAGATTTGACAGTGGGGTCTCGTGGTTTTTGCCTTGGGTCGCAATCCAAGGTAGCCAGGGCAGATCTGAGACTTGGCTCGACTGCTTTGGATCTCAGAAGTTCGGAGTGGTTTGGATTTCTTAAACTCCAAACCGCTCATCCCTACTACCTATATAAATATACCCACATATAGACATATTTGCAAGCACCTTTCTGTCTAACCATGGCTTCCAGCTTAATACATGATGATAATTCGAGAATTTGCTTGTGTACACTAAATATCAATGTGCCTACATGTGGAAACTTAACCTGCCCACTGTTCTTATGTTTGCCACCTACAGTAAGCTATCATTATTAGAATTATAATTCACAAAAAACCCAAGTTGGGTGCTAAAGATCTACAGTACAGTATCTGAAACACATGTCCCTGCTCCATCTGCACACTTCAAATGAGTACTGATGGTGGCCGACACGGAGCTGTAACTAGACTTTTTAGTGCCCTGTGCCAGAAAGAGAATTGGTGCCCCCTTCATTTTTCCAATAGGTGTATGCAATCATGGGGATGAGGCATGACAAAATTGATCCCAGAGAAAGCCTATGCTGTGATTCCCCCCCACATTTTATAAATATACTGTATATTTATATTATACACACACATTTATAGAACACTGCAAGAAAATGTATTTGGACACAAATCCTCTTTATACCACAATCATGCACTTAACTTGAGAGTTCACTGTTATTCAATTACAATACCCTTTACACATTTCAATATACTCCCATACCCAGGATTCAAACCTATAACCTGTTGCATTCCAGTCAAACACCCTACTCATTTATTTATGTGATCCTTCATAAAAATTATGAGATTTCTAACTATATGAAGCTTTTTGTACATTGTAAAAAAAAATCAGTATTGCAAGTTAGCAGATCTATGTTGTTTGCAGCCACACATCCAGTCCCTTGCAGCCACACACTACATAGATCTGCTCATCTGCAATGCTGATCATTTTTTTCACAAGGTACAAAGCAAGTTTCAAAATGTTAAAATTCTCTAGCTTCGAATTATCTAACTTTCTATGCAAGGGCAGATAGCTCAATCAATAGAGTGTCTAACTGCAATGCTACAGGCATAAGGTTAGAATCCCAATATTAAAAGTAGGTGTTTTTCATTCTAAAATGTTGACATTTTTAGATAACCCTAAAGCATATCATACCTTGGTCTTATCCCTTCCATGGCTTCAGAAACATACAGTACTGTAGTCATCAAATTGACTGGGCAACCCTACAAATCCTCAAGGCTTGCTACTCCTCGACAGGACCTTTCATCTGAACCTATTGAGAATTTTAAAACATCTTTAGTAAACAAGGTGCTGATTTGCTGCCACCTCATTGAGAGTGGGATTGTCCCATTGACTTAATACATGGCAATGCAGCACCAAAGGGCGATCTTGAAAATTGTTTTATCATCCATTTTTTTTCTGCGTGTGCAGGTTTTTTTCTACATTATCAAGAAAGAGCGGGGTATTCATCCTTGCATCGATTTCAGAGGCCTTAACAATATTACATTTAAGAATCAATACCCGATACAACTGATTTCTGAATAATTTGATTGAGTTAAAGGGGTAGAGATTTTCAACAATTTGGACTAATGAGAAGCGTACAACTTGATTCAAATTTGTGCTGGAGGCAAGCGTAAGATGGTGTTCAACACATGAGATTGACACTATGAACATTTTATCATGGCATTTGGCTTATGAATTGCACAGCAGTATTTTGAAGTTTTTGATATAATGAATTAATGAAATATTTTGTGACTTACTGTATATATATATATATATATATATATATATATAAATATACATACATACACACCGTGTATATATATATATATATATATATATATATACATACAGTATGTGGTCGTATATTTAGATGACATCCAAATGTTTTCTAAAATATGGAATCCCTTCACCTACTGTATATGTTAAGCAGATTTTCCTTTGTATTCATTACAATAGACTGTTCTGCAACTAGGAAAGTGTACTTTTGGTGTATCCTTAATTACTTTCGAGGGTTATATTATTTCAGGCTCAGGTCTATAGGTGAACCCAGAGAAACATCAGGCAATTCTAAATTGGTCACTTCCAATGACACAAAAGGCAGTCTGTTGATTTCTGGGATTCACTGATTATCAGAAGTTCATTGAATAAATTCTCAACCCTAGCCACTCCTATTACTGCTCTCACCCAAAAGAGATAATATCCATAACAGAGGTCAGAGGAGGCAAAAGCTTATTTTCAACATCTCTAACAGCTTTTACTTCAGCGCCTGTATTAAGACAATATGATATCTCATGCCCATTTATCTTGGAAGTAAACACTTCTGTCTTGTCTCAGCATTTTGAAGATGATCAACTACACACTTGCAGTTTTTACTATTGTAAATTTCTAACTGCAAAGAAAAAGTATACCATTGGTGACAAGGAATTGCTTATGAATAAACAGGCACTAGAAGAGTGGACACATCTGAAAGAGGGTGACAAATACCCTATTTGATTCTCATGGATTACAAACATTTGATTTACTGTACTTAAAATCAATGCAATGTCTCCTAGACAGATGATACTCCTTTTTTCTAGATTTGACTTCAAAATGACTTTCCACCCTGGATCTCATAACTGTAAATGCTAGGAGCTTAGGAGACAAAATTCCAGAGCTAATTGCAATAATGACAAGGGATAACCTGGATTTTGTGGCAATTACAGAGTCATGGTGCAATGAGAATCATCACTGGGACATAGTTATACCAGGATACAATTCATTTTAGGAAGGATAGAATAGGAAGAATGGGAGGAGGGGTAGCAATGTATGTGAAAAAAAAGCATAAATGCTACTTTAATACAAAATATTGAAGACAAAACTGAGGCCATTTGGGTCACCATAGAAACCACAGAGAAGGACATTATTCGCATTGGTGTGATCTATAGACCGCCAGGCCAGGGGCAGGATTTGGACAGGAACCTATTGTTGGACATCACTAAAATGGCTTTAAAGGGAGAAGTCATAATCATGGGAGACTTTAATTTACCTGATGTAAACTGGGAGGGTTCTTTTGCTAGTTCAGCCACAAGTGGCAAATTTCTACATTCCTTACAGGGAGCATCTCTCAAGCAATTGGTGAGGGAGCCCACTCGCAAAGACTCAATATTAGATTTAATTCTAACAAATAGTGATAGGATATCCGCCACATATGTGGGTGAGCACCTGGGATCCAGTGATCATTAAGCAGTATGGTTTAGTATAAAGACAGGATCCAACTCCTGTCACACAAAAACAAAGGTGTTGGATTTTAGAAATGCTGACTTTGCAAAAATGGGGAGATGTTTAAGTGATTCATTGGCAGACTGTAGGGACTTGGAAGGAGTACAGGAGAGGTGGGAAAAACTGAAAAGTGCAATACTAAGTGCAACAGATCTTTGTATCAAAAGGGTTAGGAAAAGCACCAGGAAAAGGAAACCAGTGTGGTTCACAAAAGAAGTATCAACTAGTGTGAAGGCAAAAAAGACGGCTTTTAGGAAATACAAACAGACTCAAAATAATAACGACAAAGAGGTGTATCTGGACAGACGGAAGGATGCTACGAAAGTGATAAGACATGCAAAGACAGAAGCTGAGGAGAAAATGGCTCAGTCAGTAGATAAAGGGGTCAAAACTTTTTTTTAAGTATATAAGTGAAAGGAGAAAATCAAATGGAGGAACAATAAGACTTAAGGCAGAGAGTGAGCATTTGGTGGAGGGAGATAAGGTAATAGCAGATCACCTAAATAATTATTTTTGCACAGTATTTACTACAGAAGAAGGTATGGGGCCACAGTTAAGTTGCAAGGACATTCATAAAAATCTGGTAGATGAAAGTACATTTACAGAGGAGAATGTCCTAGCAGAACTTTCAAAACTAAAAGTGGATAAATGAATGGGGCCAGATGGGATACACCCAAGGATACTCAAAGAGCTAAAAGATGTGCTGGTTACACCTTTAACAGAATTATTTAACCAGTCTCTAAGTACAGGTGCCATTCCAGAGGACTGTAAAAGAGCAAATGTAGTTCCACTGCACAAGAGTGGAAGCAGGGAAGAAGCAGGCAACTACAGACCAGTAAGCCTTACATCAGTAGTGGGCAGTGGCGTAACTAGAAATTTTTCTCCCCCAAGCCAAAAAATTCTTCGGCGCCCCCCCCCCCCCCCTTCATAATTGGCGCTAGGAAAGGGACAAACATGTGTGCGCCGAAGGCGCGCGGCGCCAAAAAGGGGCGTGGTTTTGTTTAAATGGGCGCGGCTTCGCATAAAGAGGCGTGGCATTGCAGGCATAGACTACCTTATACCCCAGTTTTGCAACCTGCACGCCCAGACGTTAGCCACCACAGGAAAGAGAAATAATCCTGATTCATGCCCCTTCCATTATTTGTCATTTTTTCCTCCTTATAGTAATGCCCAGTATACATTATGCCACATACTGCAAAGGCCCTCAGACATTATGCCACACACAATAATGCACATGACACAATATGCACACACCGTAATGCCCCCGACACATTATGCCACACACCGTAATGTCTGTGACACATTATGACAGGAATCGCAATGCCCGTTATACATTATGCTACACACTGCAATGCCCCTGATACATTATAGCACATACCACAATGCCCATGATATAGTATACCACACACCGCAATGTCCGTGATACATTATGACACACACCGCAATGTCCTTGATACATTATGACACACACTGCAATGAACCTGAGACATTATACCACATACCACAATGCCCATGATATAGTATACCACACACCGCAATGTCCGTGATACATTATGACACACACCGCAATGCCCGTTATACATTATGCCACACTGCAATGACCCTAAGACATTATACCACATACCACAATGCCCGTGATATAGTATACAGACACCGTAATGCCTGACACATTATGCCACACACCGCAATGCCCATTATACATTATGCCACACACTGCAATGACCCTGAGACAGTATACCACATACCACAATGCCCGTGATCTAGTATACCATACACCGTAATGCCTGTGACACATACCGCAATGCCCGTTATACCCTATGCCACACTGCAATGCCCCTGAGACATTATACCACATACCACAATGCCCGTGATATAGTTTGCCACACACCGTAATGCCTGTGACACATTCTGACACACACCGCAATGTCCGTGATACATTATGCCACACACCGTAATGCCCATTACACATTAAGTCCTACATTAAGGCTTCTAATTACTTTTAAATTACCTGCTCGTTGCCAGGGGTTTCATGCTCTTGGTTCCATGCACGGTGCCAGGGGTTTTCATGCTCAGGGTGTCATGCTCGTTGCCAGGTGTTTCATGCACTCGGTGTCATGCTCGTTGCCAGGGGTTTCATGCACTGGGTGTCATGCTCATTGCTAGGGGGTAGTGCTTGTTGCTAGGGCTGTGCTCCCAGTGCCACATATGTCCTCAGTGCCAGATATTCCCCCACGGTGCCAGGTACTCACATGCCCCCAGTGCCAAATATAGCCTCTCCCCCCAGTGCCACATAAGCCCCCAGTGCCAGATATTCCCCCACAATGCCAGGTGCTCACGTGCCCCCAGTGCCAAATATAGCCCCCCATGTGCCAGGTACACATACAGTGCCATATATGCCCCCTCAGTGCCCCCCCAGTGCCATATATGCCCCCTCAGTGCCTCCCCAGTGCCATATATGCCCCCTCAGTGCCCCCCAGTGCCATATATGCCCCCTCAGTGCCCCCCCAGTGCCATATATGCCCCCTCAGTGCCCCACCAGTGCCATATATGCCCCCTCAGTGCCATATATGCCCCCTCAGTGCCTCCCCAGTGCCATATATGCCCCCTCAGTGCCCCCCAGTGCCATCTATGCCCCCTCAGTGCCCCCCAGTGCCATATATGCCCTCAGTGCCCCCCAGTGCCATATATGCCCCCTCAGTGCCATATATGCCCCCTCAGTGCCCCCCCGCAGTGCCATATATGCCCCCTCAGTGCCATATATGACCCCTCTGTGCCCCCCCAGTGCCATATATGCCCCCTCAGTACCCCCCAGTGCCATATATGCCCCCTCAGTGCCCCCCAGTGCCATATATGCCCCCTCAGTACCCCCCAGTGCCATATATGCCCCCTCAGTGCCCCCCCCCAGTGCCATATATGCCCCCTCAGTGCCCCACCAGTGCCATATATGCCCCCTCAGTGCCATATATGCCCCCTCAGTGCCTCCCCAGTGCCATATATGCCCCCTCAGTGCCCCCCAGTGCCATCTATGCCCCCTCAGTGCCCCCCAGTGCCATATATGCCCTCAGTGCCCCCCAGTGCCATATATGCCCCCTCAGTGCCATATATGCCCCCTCAGTGCCCCCCGCAGTGCCATATATGCCCCCTCAGTGCCATATATGATCCCTCTGTGCCCCCCCAGTGCCATATATGCCCCCTCAGTACCCCCCAGTGCCATATATGCCCCCTCAGTGCCCCCCAGTGCCATATATGCCCCCTCAGTGCCCCCCCAGTGCCATATATGCCCCCTCAGTGCCCCACCAGTGCCATATATGCCCCCTCAGTGCCATATATGCCCCCTCAGTGCCTCCCCAGTGCCATATATGCCCCCCAGTGCCATCTATGCCCCCTCAGTGCCCCCCAGTGCCATATATGCCCTCAGTGCCCCCCAGTGCCATATATGCCCCCTCAGTGCCATATATGCCCCCTCAGTGCCCCCCTCAGTGCCATATATGACCCCTCTTTGCCCCCCCAGTGCCATATATGCCCCCTCAGTGCCCCCAGTGCCATATATGCCCCCTCAGTGCCATATATGCCCCTCAGTGCCATATATGCCCCCTCAGGCCATATATGCCCCCTCAGTGCCCCCCCCTGTTCCATATATGCCCCCTCAGTGCCCCCCCAGTGCCATATATGCATACCTCCCGCAGTGTCCCGCGATGGGGGGGGGCAGTTGGGAGGCTCCTACAGTCACAGTAGTGAATAGACGCTGTGCGCATGCGCACAGCGTCTATTCAGCGCAGACAGTGGGAGAGAGGGCATGCCAGCAGCTCACAGAGCGCTGGGCATGCCCCCTCAGTGACGAAACGGGGGCGTGGCCCGCGATCGCGGGTCCTCCGCGAAGCCACGTCCCTTTTTCATAGGACACGCCCCCGACACGCCGGAGACTCAGAGGGACACAGGAGAGGCGCACGCTGTGCCCTCCGTGTCCCTACTTCACAGCGGGGGGCTAGTGACAACAGATTGACATGCGGACGTTCGTCCGCATGTCAATCTGCTCTAAATCAGTGGCGGCGCCCCCGCAGCCCCTCGCCCCCAAGCCACCGCGAGGGCTGCGGGGGCAGTAGTTACGCCACTGGTAGTGGGGAAAGTAATGGAAAAACTATTAAAATAAAGAGTTGTGGAATATCTTAAATCAAACAACTTACAGGATCCAAAACAGCATGGATTTACTGGTGGGAGATCATGCCAAACAAATCTTATTGACTTTTCTGACTCTGTGACGAAAATAATAGATCAAGGGGGAGCTGTAGATGTAGCATATCTAGACTTTAATTTGGCATTTGACACTGTCCCACATCGCAGACTGCTAAATAAACTTGAAAGCATGGGGGTGGATTATAAAACAGTTAAATGGATGAGAAACTGGTTGCAGGATAGGAAACAGACAGTTGTAGTTAATGGAGTGCAATTTATGGAGGGAAATGTTACCAGTGGAGTACCCCAGGGATCTGTACTTGGTCCAGTTCTCTTTAATATCTTTGTTGGTGACATTGCAAATGGTATTGAAGGGAAGGTATGCCTTTTTGCAGATGATACAAAGATATGCAACAGAGTAGACGCACCGGGAGGGGTAAAACAAATGATTGATGACCTAGGTAGGCTTGAGAAATGGTCAAGAACGTGGCAACTACAGTTTAATGCTAAAAAATGCAAAATCGTGCACTTGGGTCTCAAAAACCCAAAGGCTAAATATAGTATCAATGGTACTATAATGGAAACTACTGAGGAGGAAAGAGATTTAGGAGTCACTATTTCAAGTGATTTGAAGGCAGGAAAGCAATGCAACAAAGCAATGAGAAAGGCAAGTCAGATGCTTGGTTGCATAGGGAGAGTAATCAGTAGCAGGAAAAAAGAAGTGATAATGCCACTGTATTGGTACATTGGTACGGCCCCATCTGGAATACTGTGTCCAGTTCTGGAGACCATATCACCAGAAGGATATAAATACATTAGAGAGTGTACAAAGAAGTGCAACTAAAATGGTGCATGGCCTACATCACAAAACTTACCCGGAAATGCTAAAAGATCTTAACATGTATAGTTTGGAGGAGAGAAGGGAAAGGGGGGACATGATAGAAACTTTCAAATATATCAAGGGTCTTAACATAGTTCAGGAGGGAATCATTCTTCAAAGGAAGAGAAGTATTAGAACTCGAGGACATACACTGAGACTGGAGGGGGGGGAGGTTCAGGGGAAATTTAAGGAAAAATTACTTCACAGAAAGGGTAGTGGATAAGTGGAATAGCCTCAAATCAGAGGTGGTAGAGGCTAAGATTGTAGACCAATTTAAACATGCTTGGGATAGGCATATGAATATCCTTACAAATAATTAAGGTTCAAAAAGGGTTGAGATTGCCTAAAGGATAAAAAAAAGGGGCAAAGTAGATGGGCCAAGTGGTTCTTATCTGCCGTCAAATTCTATGTTTCTATGTAAACTGATGCTCTTTCTCATTAAATGACTAAGGAATGATACCCCTTGTCTGCTGAAAGAAATTCTGTTATCGCTCCACTCTCTTTAAGCAGTGGCTTCGACTCTCACTCCACCCTTGGGAACAGTCTTGGTTTTGAAATCACATTTCAAAAAAGTTTAACATTGGGCACATCCATCTAACTGTGCACTCTGGGGTCCAAAATACTCTTAAATTCACAAAATATCTTGCTGGTAGCCCACTGTTATACAAGATGTCCAGGACTTTGTGAGTTCTCGTGTGAAATGTGCTCAGTACAAGACTCTGCAGCAAATTCTGGCAGGCCAATTATTACCATTGTCCAATCCTGATAAACCATGGACACACATCCATGGACTTCATCACGAACCAGCCACTCTCAAACAAATAAAACACCCTTTGGTTTATCATGGACTGTTTTTTCTAAAATGGTTTACTTTTATGGCTGTTGTTCATTAGATAGATTTTAAACTTAATATCCTTCCTTCTAAAATTATATCCAAATGTGGAGTGCAGTTTGTGTCCAAATTCTGTTGATTCTTGTTCTCAGCTCTTCAAATGAAGCTTAAATTTTCTTCAGCTTATCATCCACAAACCAACAGACAGACTGAATGAGTATTTCAAATCAAAATGTTGAAACTTTTCTCCAACTATACATCTCCTCATCACACAACAATTGGGTTAAGTTGATACCATGGGTGGAATTTTCTCACAAATATCAATACTATTCTTCATCTAACTCCATCCCATTCTACATCATCTATAGATGAAATCCATGAGTACCTGAATTCATGCCTATACCCTTGCTTGGCTTCAGTACCTGCTGCAGACTTTACACTATGCCAATCTGAATGCAAAAGACAAGTGGTTCCAAGTATCAAACCTGGGGATTTACTCAAAATGTAAGACTTTAGGGGACTTCCATTAATTTTGCTCCATGTTTGAACTTTTTCCAGTTTAATGAGTTATCAACCATTTAGCCTTCAAGTAGTGATGTGAACCGGAAATTTTTTGGGTTTTGTGTTTTGGTTTTGGATTCGGTTCCGCAGCCGTGTTTTGGATTCGGACGCGTTTTGGCAAAACCTCCCTGAAATTTTTTGGACGGATTCGGGTGTGTTTTGGATTAATTTTTTGTAAAAAAAAACCCTCAAAAACAGCTTAAATCAAAGAATTTGGGGGTCATTTTGATCCCACAGTATTATTAACCTCAATAACCATAATTTCCACTCATTTCCCGTGTCTATTCTGAACACCTCACACCTCACAATATTATTTTTAGTCCTAAAATTTGCACCGAGGTCGCTGGATGACTAAGCTAAGCGACCCAAGTGGCCGACACAAACACCTGGCCCATCAAGGAGTGGCACTGCAGTGTCAGACAGGATGGCTGATTTAAAAAATAGTCCCCAAACAGCACATGATGCAAAGAAAAAAAGAGGTGCACCAAGGTCGCTGGATGGCTAAGCTAAGCGACCCAAGTGGCTGACACAAACACCTGGCCCATCTAGGAGTGGCACTGCAGTGTCAGACAGGATGGCACTTAAAATAAATAGTCCCCAAACAGCACATGATGCAAAGAAAAAAAGAGGTGCACCAAGGATGCTGGATGGCTAAGCTAAGCGACCCAAGTGGCCGACACAAACACCTGGCCCATCTAGGAGTGGCACTGCAGTGTCAGACAGGATGGCACTTCAAAAAATTGTCCCCAAACAGCACATTATGCAAAGATAAATGAAAGAAAAAAGAGGTGCAAGATGGAATTATCCTTGGGCCCTCCCACCCACCCTTATATTGTATAAACAGGACATGCACACTTTAACAAACCCATCATTTCAGCGACAGGGTCTGCCACACGACTGTGACTGAAATGACTGGTTGGTTTGGGCCCCCACCAAAAAAGAAGCAATCAATCTCTCCTTGCACAAACTGACTCTACAGAGGCAAGATGTCCACCTCCTCCTCATCGTCCGATTCCTCACCCCTTTCACTGTGTACATCCCCCTCCTCACAGATTATTAATTCGTCCCCACTGGAATCCACCATCTCAGGTCCCTGTGTACTTTCTTGAGGCAATTGCTGGTGAATGTCTCGACGGATGAATTGATTATAATTCATTTTGATGAACATCATCTTCTCCACATTTTCTGGAAGTAACCTCGTACACCGATTGCTGACAAGGTCAGCGGCTGCACTAAACACTCTTTCGGAGTACACACTGGAGGGGGGGCAACTTAGGTAAAATAAAGCCAGTTTGTGCAAGTGCCTCCAAATTGCCTCTTTTTCCTGTCAGTATACGTACGGACTGTCTGACGTGCCTACTTGGATGCGGTCACTCATATAATCCTCCACCATTCTTTCAATGGTGAAAGAATCATATGCAGTGACAGTAGATGACATGTCAGTAATCGTTGGCAGGTCCTTCAGTCCGGACCAGTTGTCAGCACTCGCTCCAGACTGCCCTGCATCACCGCCAGCGGGTGGGCTCGGAATTTTTAGCCTTTTCCTCGCAGCCCCAGTTGCGGGAGAATGTGAAGGAGGAGCTGTTGACGGGTCACGTTCCGCTTGACTTGACAAGTGTCTCACCAGCAGGTCTTTGCACCTCTGCAGACTTGTGTCTGCCAGAAATAGAGATACAACATAGGCTTTAAATCTAGGATCGAGCACGGTGGCCAAAATGTAGTGCTCTGATTTCAACAGATTGACCACCCGTGAATCCTGGTTAAGCGAATGAAGGGCTCCATCCACAAGTTCCACATGCCTAGCGGAATCGCTCTGTTTTAGGTCCTCCTTCAATATCTCCAGCTTCTTCTGCAAAAGCCTGATGAGGGGAATGACCTGACTCAGGCTGGCAGTGTCTGAACTGACTTCACGTGTGGCAAGTTCAAAGGGTTGCAGAACCTTGCACAACGTTGAAATCATTCTCCACTGCGCTTGAGTCAGGTGCATTCCCCCTCCTTTGCCTATATTTTGCCTTTATCGCCTTTTGCTGCTCCTCCATCCTCTGAAGCATATAGAGGGTTGAATTCCACCTCATTACCAACTCTTGCTTCAGATGATGGCAGGGCAGGTTCAGGAGTGTTTGTTGGTGCTCCAGTCTTCGGCACGTGGTGGCTGAATGCCGAAAGTGGCCCGCAATTCTTCGGGCCACCGACAGCATCTCTTGCATGCCCCTGTCATTTTTTAAATAATTCTGCACCACCAAATTCAATGTATGTGCAAAACATGGGACGTGCTGGAATTTGCCCACATGTAATGCACGCACAATATTGGTGGCATTGTCCGATGTCACAAATCCCATGGAGAGTCCAATTGGGGTAAGCCATTCTGTGATGATGTTCCTCAGTTTCCGTAAGAGGTTGTCAGCTGTGTGCCTCTTATGGAAAGCGGTGATACAAAGCGTAGCCTGCCTAGGAACGAGTTGGCGTTTGCGAGATGCTGCTACTGGTGCCGCCGCTGCTGTTCTTGCTGCGGGAGGCAATACATCTACCCAGTGGGCTGTCACAGTCATATAGTCCTGAGTCTGCCGTACTCCACTTGTCCACATGTCTGTGGTTAAGTGGACATTGGGTACAACTGCATTTTTTAGGACACTGGTGACTCTTTTTCTGAGGTCTGTGTACATTCTCGGTATCGCCTGCCTAGAGAAGTGGAACCTAGATGGTATTTGGTACCGGGGACACACTAACTCAATAAATTCTCTAATTCCCTGTGAATTAATGGTGGATACCTGACACACGTTTAACACCACCCAGGCTGCCAAGGCCTGAGTTATCTGCTTAGCAGCAGGATGACTGCTGTGATATTTCATCTTCCTCGCAAAGGACTGTTGGACAGTCAATTGCTTACTGGAAGTAGTACAAGTGGTCTTCCGACTTCCCCTCTGGGATGACGATCAACTCCCAGCAGCAACAACAGCAGCGCCAGCAGCAGTAGACGTTACACTCAAGGATGCATCAGAGAAATCCCAGGCAGGAGAGGACTCATCAGACTTGACAGTGACATGGCCTGCAGGACTATTGGCTTTCCGGTGTAAGAAGGAAATTGACACCGCGGGAGTTGGTGGTGTGGTTTGCAGGAGCTTGGTTACAAGAGGAAGGGATTTAATTGTCAGTGGACTGCTTCCGCTGTCACCCAAAGTTTTTGAACTTGTCAATGACTTCTGATGAATGCGCTCCAGGTGATGTATAAGGGAGGATGTTCCTAGGTGGTTAACGTCCTTACCCCTACTTATTACAGCTTGACAAAGGCAACAAATATTGTCCGCATTTCTGTTAAAATAATTCCACACCGACGAGGTGATTATTTTTGTAATTTGACCAGGCATGTCAATGGCCATATTCGTCCCACGGACAACAGGTGTCTCCCTGGGTGCCTCCTTGTCAATTTCCTCCTCAGCGCTAGCAACACCCATATCCTCATCCTGGTGTACTTCAACAGTGACATCTTCAATTTGACTATCAGGAACTGGACTGCGGGTGCTGCTTCCCGCACTTGCAGGGGGCGTGCAAATGGTGGAAGGCGCCACCTTTTCCCGTCCAGTGTTGTGGAAGGTCAGGCATCGCAACCGACACAATTGGACTCTCCTTGGGGATTTGTGATTTAGAAGAACGCACAGTTCTTTGCTGTGCTTTTGCCAGCTAAAGTCTTTTCATTTTTCTTGCGAGAGGATGAGTGCTTCCATCCTCATGTGTATCTGAACCACTAGCCATGAACATATGCCAGGGCCTCAGCCGTTCCTTGCCACTCCGTGTCGTAAATTGTATATTGGCAAGTTTACGCTTCTCATCAGACGCTTCTCATCAGACGCTTTTAATTTTGATTTTTGGGTCATTTTACTGAACTTTTGTTTTTTGGATTTTACATGCTCTCTACTATGACATTGGGCATCGGCCTTGGCAGACGACGTTGATGGCATTTCATCGTCTCGGCCATGACTAGTGGCAGCAGCTTCAGCACGAGTTGGAAGTGGATCTTGATCTTTCCCTATTTTACCCTCCACATTTTTGTTCTCCATTTTTTAATGTGTGGAATTATATGCCAGTAATATATTAATAGCAATGGCCTACTGTACCGTACTGCTATATATTATATACTGGTAGCCAGCAAAATTCTGCACTGTCCTCCTACTATATATACTGCGCACAACTAAAATGCACCACAGGTATGGATGGATAGTATACTTGATGACGCAGAGGTAGGTAGAGCAGTGGCCTACTGTACCGTACTGCTATATATTATATACTGGTGGTCATCAAAATTCTGCACTGTCATCCTACTATATAATACTGCGCACAACTAAAATGCACCACAGGTATGGATGGATAGTATACTTGACGACACAGAGGTAGGTAGAGTAGTGGCCTACTGTAACATACTGCTATATATTATATACTGGTGGTCAGTAAAATTCTGCACTGTCCTCCTACTATATATACTGCGCACAACTAATATGCACCACAGGTATGGATGGATAGTATAATTGACTACACAGAGGTAGGTAGAGCAGTAAACTACTGTACCGTACTGCTATATATTATATACTGGTGGTCAGCAAAACTTTGCACTGTCCTCCTACTATATATACTGCGCACAACTATGATGCACCACAGGTATGATGGATAGTATACTTGACGTTACAGAGTTATGTAGAGCAGTGGCCTACTGTACCGTACTGGTGGTCAGCAAAATTCTGCACTGTCATCCTACAATATAAACTGCGCACAACTGAAATGCACCACAGGTATGGATGGATAGTATACTTGACGACACAGAGGTAGGTAGAGCAGTGGACTACTGTATCGTACTGCTATATATTATATTCTGGTGGTCAGCAAAATTCTGCACTGTCCTCCTACTATATAATACTGCGCACAACTAAAATGCACAACAGGTATGGATGGATAGTATACTTGACGACACATAGGTAGGTAGAGCAGTGGACTACTGTACCATACTGCTATATAATACTGGTGGTCACTGGTCAGCAAAATTCTGCACTGTCCTCCTATACTACAATGTAGCACAGATATGAAGCGTTTTTCAGGCAGATTTTCAGCACACTGAGCACAGATATTTGCAAGCACACTGAGCACAGATATTTGCAGCACACTGAGCACAGATATTTGCAGCACACTGAACACAGAAACTGAGAGAACGCTGCATGTCCTTTCCCTATCATCTCCAATGCACGAGTGAAAATGGTGGCAACGCGCGGCTCCTTATATAGAATACGAATCTCGCGAGAATCCGACAGCGGGATGATGACGTTCGGGCGCGCTCGGGTTAACCAAGCAAGGCGGGAGGATCCGAGTCTGCCTCGGAACCATGTAAAATGTGTGAGGTTCTGGGGGGTTCAGATTCCGAGAAACCGAATCCGCTCATCACTACCTTCAAGTTAAAATAACAATTTTTGTAGATTCCAATCTCATTTTGTGCTTCTCTGTTAAAACCACTAATTCTGAATTGTTCCATTCAGCTCTGCCTATGTCTCCCAAATTCCAAATTTAACAAGGAATTGAACATAATGTTGAGGATTTTGTAGATTCTCAGTTCCGTCAAGGTCAGCTACAGAATTTAATTGACTGTTAAGGTTATTTACTGGGAGAATGAGCCTGGATACATTTTTTTCTGATGTGCAGGCTCCACATCTGGTCCACTCCTTTCACATCAAACATCTCTAAAAATCTATAGGTGTCCAGTGGCCACCCATAATAGGGGTGGGTACTGTCCAAGCCTCAATACTCACCATGGTGCTGTCACTCTTAGCTCCCTGAGAGGTCCTCTGGTGTCTGCTGGTTCCCTAGATCTCCTCCTTTAGCTCAGTCTGACAGCCTTACGGAATAAATGCTGCTGATGCCACTGAACGGGTGCCTCCATTTTTAAAAATGTCACCTGATTGCACAGTTTCTCCTATAGTATCATTCCTCAGCAACCAACTGTAGCACTGGCAACCCTATTTAATTACTTCATGAGCTGCTACTAGAGGCCAGTACAATATCTCTCCTGCATACCGCCACCTGGCTCAGCAGTACTCTGTGCCTTCCATGTGCAGTGTTTCTGCTTTTGGTTTCAGTTCTTATATGACTGGTCCCAACCCAGATCCAATAGTCATCTATTACCGGTACCAGCCCAGTTCTATTGCTGCTCATTACTGTTTTTTTAATTTTAATACACATATACACTTTTTTTAATGATAAGTGCCTAAGACCCCGTTTGTATTGGTGCATTACTGGTTCCAGCCAAGTTCCAGTTTATACATATTACTGGTCTCAGCCAGATTTACATTTTTGTGCATTACTGGTTAACACTAAATAAGAAACAAGACGTTTTGCAGAGAGAGAAAGGGTCCATGGTCATGCTGTAAAGAAGAAATGCTAAATAAAGGTGTCTTCTCCATCACTTCAGTTTAATTTAAATATAGGTCTACTTTTTTATTTTTAAGACACCTTAGGTGTTATTGCCAACTGGCCTCTAGCAGCAGCCCAGAGGACATGGACAAAATTGCAATAGGGTTACAACCATGTTATGCCGGGATATGTTCATTATATCACAGTTATGATGCTGGCAGTTGAAATCCCAGTGCTGGTATCCTGACAGCCAGGGACATAAGTATGCCAGGGACTGTTAGGGTTAGGCTACAGAAGGGGTTAGGTTGAGGCACCTCTGGAAAGGATTAGAGTAAGGCTGCAGGGGGGTTAGGTTTAGACATCACCAAGGAGGGTTAGGATATGGTAAAAGGGGAGGGCTACGGTTAGGCTGCGGGAAGGGAGGATTAGGGTTAGGGGGGTAGGGGGTGAGGGTAAGTATACTTCCCCTTCCCCTGTAAAAGTTCTCTCCATCAGGATGTCACTGTTCATCTTTTGAAAGCCAGCATCCTAAACTCCGGGATCGTGAATCACACCCTTTATGACATAGAAATCTAGACTTGCAATGAATCATGAGCTGCTAGCATTTGGGGATCGTTTCAGAACATTGGAGACATGTCAGACTCATTTTCTGGGTGTGCCAAAGGCAGTGGCTGTGTCCTTGTATGCAGCATCACTATCACCAACAGCGTGATTTTGCTAGACATTCTAAGTAACCTGAGGGTTACTCAGATGTTTTATGTTCACACAGAGGATCTAATGCTGCATCTTTGGATGCAGCTACAGTATTAGATCACAGAAGCATGCAGCTGGCGCCATTTTATGTAAGACACTTCGGGCCAGATGTAATGACGCCTGAGTTCAGCAGCCGTACTTGATTGCGGGCCTAACTCAGATGTTTTTTTAAAGGGGCAATCACTGACAAAGCGTGGTTTTGTAAGTGATTGCCCCTTTAAAAAAATGTCCGCGTTCGATCGGCATCTTGCACGGCTGCCGGACTCAGGTGTCATTACACCCAGCCCCTCATGTGTTTTTGTCATATTTTATCACAATCTCTGCATACAAAGATGCATCAGTTGTGCCACTTACAAAAATGTATGTCCCAGGCATAATATCTGAGAAAATAAATCTTGTTTTAGCATTGAAATGTATACCTAGGCACAATGGTTCCGGTATGAATGGTCGACCATGTTATGGTCGACAGTCATTAGGTCGACCACTATTGGTCGACATTGACATGGTCGACAGGGAAATAGATTCCACTGAGGAATCGGGCACTATGAACACTTAAAAATAATTTAGCAATTAAAAAAGCACCTTTGTATAATTTATTTTATTTTATAGCTGCTCCTATATGGCAAACTGGATGCCTAAACATAGAAATAGCGTGATGTTTGTATAGACTCAACAAACAAGGAGCCAGAGGTGTAGCGTGGAGACATGACACCCGGAGCAGGGTCATGTCACGGCACCCCCACCCACCACCACACACACATACATACATACATACATACATACATACATACATAGATTCACACACATTTAGGCACATACATGCATAAACACACAAATACAGTATACACAGATATTTATACACACACACACAAACACACATAAACACACAAATATACGGTATCCGTTCAGATGGTTGACCATGTTATGGTCGACAGTCATTAGGTCGACCACTATTGGTCGATATTGACATGGTCGACATGGACACATGGTCGACACATGAAAATGGTCGACGCATGAAAGGTCGACACATGAAAAGGTCGACATGAGTTTTTTTAACTTTTTTTTCTTTTGGGGAACTTTTCCATACTTTATGATCCACGTGGACTACGAATGGAACGGTAATCTCTGCCGAGCGAAGCGGTAGCGGAGCGAAGGCACCATGCTCGAAGCATGGCGAGTGAAGCGAGCCATGCGAGGGGACGCGGTGCACTAATTGGGGTTCCCAGTCACATTACGTAAAAAACGACACAAAAAAAGTTAAAAAACTCATGTCGACCTTTTCATGTGTCGACCTTTCATGTGTCGACCATTTCATCTGTCGACCATGTGTCCATGTCGACCATGTCAATGTCGACCAATAGTGGTCGACCTAATGAGTGTCGACCATAACATGGTCGACCATTCATACCGGAACCCAAATATACACACACAGATATACACAGACATACACATATACACACAGACATACATAAACACACATATACTCACACATACTGTATACAAAGATATATATATACATACACACACACAAACAAACACACACATGCATGTATAAAAATTAGCACACAGACATATACACACACATTTACACACAAACACATGTACACACAAACAGACATGTACACATAAACACACAGTATACACCCACATTTACACACAGTAATTCTCACCAAGAGGCCAGCAGCAGAGCAGCTCCTCATTCTAGCCTGGAGGGGCGGAGCTTCTATGTGATTGACAGGTTGGACCTTCGTCGATAGAAGGAAAGGACTGAGGAAAGGGTATGGATTGGCCACCACACTGCCTGCATGTTCCATATCACTAAATGCAGATCCCTGACAGCCAGGAAAGTACTTCTGGCAAGCCTTCAAACCTCCCTTCTTCCTTAACAACACACCACATTGCACTGCTCAGCACTGGACTCTCTGCACTGTGCAATCAGTGATCTGCAGCATGCAGGCAGTGTGGTGGCCACTCCTTCCCTCTCTTCTAGTTGTTTGCTCCTACCCCTGCCTGAGATCCCGGCTCTCAGCTGTGCAGTGAGCTGGTGCCTTAAGTCCCCAGCCATCGCCTGGAGCTTGAGCTCCACTTATTCTACCCCCCCTACGCCCCTGCAAGGAGCGCTTATAAAATAACATATAATGCAATTTATTAAGAATACATATAAAATAGCAATAATTACTGCATAAACATTAGTACCAAAAATAAAATAGATTGTTTAGATTGTTTATATTTTTTATTTTTGGTACTAATGTTTATGCAGTAATTATTGCTATTTTATATGTTTTCTTAATAAATTGCATTGTTATTTTATAAGCACTCCTTGTTTGTTGAGTCTATACAAACATCACACTATTACTTGCTTAGAAAGAAGGAAAGAAACACAAAATCTTCCCAGCTCCCCATATTAAAAAAGAAAAAGGTTTGCACGTATCGCAGACACCATCATTTGGTCTGAAAAATCTACCTGTATCTTCATATTGTACAAACTAGCAAAGTCAGATACTGTCAAAGTCAGATACTGTATGTGATGTCACAAAATGTTACTGTATTTATATTGTAGATAAACAATATCTACATAGTAGTACATACAGGATACTGTACTGTATGTAGAGCTTAATCACCTGGATGAACTTGAATTTAAGAGAAGCAACATTAGGAAAGTAAAATATAGTCCTCTTTAAAAGAAGATTCATTTCACAGCTTTCCCCACCTTCTGCTAGGGATGACCATCGGTGGGATATCTATCAACGGTCATCATCAAAAGGTACCATTGATGGATAACCTCGATGGCGTGAAACCATCTGCAAAGAAACCATCAATGGTTCCACCCACAGATGGTCACCCCTGCTTTAGTGTGCAATGTTGCGTGTCAATCAGAAAACGGGTGTTGGGCTTTGTGGGTTTTGGGGGAAGAGCTAAGATCTGTGTACCAACACTTTTGAGAAAAAAACAACAACTTGGTAGCTCTGTATCATTGATGGTGTGAAACCATCTAGTTCTCCCCCATTAATGGTAGAAGTAGTTACCATAGATCATAGACCATAGATAATAGACCATCAATGATTTAAAATCATTGATGGTTGATAGCCATCCTTACCTTCTGCACACATACATGAAAGCATCATATTTGCAACAATTAGAGTCATCCTTGTTCCATTTGTAGTAGTTTCTCTGCTGCTATTAGTGAATAAGATTAGTATGTTTAGATCTTGAGTACCCACGTATATTATTACTATAAATATTTAGGAGACTGAACATGTGAGTTAAAAATGTGCTGATGCACAGCAACAAAAATAAGAATTTTACATTGATGCTTTTCTCAGTACAAAGGTTAGTTCAGTATATTAACAGAAACTCTGTTAGAATTAATGATAATTTAATGAAGAATTATATCTTTAGAACACAACAGTCAGCATTGTTGCTACAGGTTTTACAGCAAAACACTTATTTATAGAGATTTTATGTTCTCCATGATCCCCTAAATCCCTCCAATGTTCCAAAACAATGCTCTTTAGTTAAATGGATTCTGACTACATTGGCCTTAGTATGTGAATTTCTGTAGCTTTGTTGGAGAAAAGATTGTAAGGGTATACTTCCTAAAGTGCGGGTTTTCAAATATGGAGATTTTGTCTTTAGCAATCAATCAGATTCTACTCATCATTTATCTAGTACCTTCTAGAAAATAATAGCTAGAATCTGATTGTTGCTATGGGCAACATCTCCACTTTTGTAAATCTGCACTTTAGTAAATATAGTAAGTATCACTGTGGCACGGCTGTTGAATAAATGAATAAATATTTTCATATTATAAAGTCCTATATAATATGCTTGTGATCATTTAGGATACTAACAAAACTTCAGAAAATTTATTCAACTAGTGTGTTTAATCTATGTGTAAGGGACTAGTGCACTCTCTACCTCAATTTGTTGGTTTTGAAAATTTGTAGGTATTGTAAGCTGTTTGTGGACAAAAAGAAAGTGCCACAGCATACAGCAATATTTTCTAGTGCCCATTGCCCTTACATGTTACCAGAACCTAATGCCAGATAGCTTGCTAACTATGTAGGCCTAGTACCTGTAATATAGGTGGAAGAAAAGTGATTGAACTGTATATCTCTATTAAGTCTCTTCAGGTGGCAGAGTGGGAGGCTGGAAAACCTCTAACACCTTAATAAAGAGCAGGGATGTACAGTTCTATTGCCTGTAAGATTAGTGGAGGTGGTGGTGGACCTAATGCCTGCTTCACTAGTGGCTCAGGGTCTATGTCAGAGTTAAATGGTGGGCCTGAATTAGAGCAAATATAAGTGTGAATATGGCCTACTGCTAATTTAAATGGTGCGCACGGTCTAGCACCAATTTAAATAGCGACCATAGCATAGCACCAAGCTAGACAGTGGAACAATTCCATTGTGATCCACTACAAACAACATTGTATGCCGTACTGCAGCCTTACACAGCCAGCTGACCTTGAGTGGATGTGCAAGGTACTCTTTCAGACCTTAGGAGGGCACCCTTTACAGTACTTCCATGGTATGGGACAGTGATTACTCCTTAGCATGCCTCTCTCAGTCTTCTCCAACAACTGTTCTTTTTTTTATTGGGCTTCCATCTTTCCGCTTGTCCTGTCATGGTCTTCTGGCCTTGGGCATCTTCTCTGGGATATTTGCTTGCACATGTCCTCCTGCTTCCAATCTCAGCTGGCAACTTCTCTCCACCCATAACAGATGATAAGTGACAGTGCATCATAAAAACTGCACACAGCACATTATTTTTTATTATTTTTGCTTACTGCAATGAGTCCCTTGCTCAAATTCAGCTCAATAGGAATAAGAGATCTCATTTGTATGCAACCTTTATAAGAATATTAATTTTATCTTTTCATGAGCAAACTACTGAATGTTTTTCTTTGCTGCCGAGTGTTCATTTCTATGCCTGTTTATTACTTTATCCCTCATGAATCTATATTCTCCAGCTGTATGTCAGATTTTTCCTTACCAGAACCTTCTATATTCCACCAACTTCATCTTTGTCCCTTGACATTATTATGTTATGGCTCAACCATGAGATATAAAACCACATGTTACCCTTTCTGTGTATTAAAGTGTACAGTATTTAATTTCATTACCAAGCATAGTGACCTGAAGATGAACCTTTATTTGTAAGGTCCATCTATGTATCTATGTATGGTTTACATTTTTTTCCAATAAATTGCCTGGGAGGCTGTTCACAGGTCAGGTCGCAGATAATGGTTTATGGTAGATCATGAAGTTTAGTATGGTAATTCTTGTTATGAATAGTATATTAATGTTCACATGACATGGTTATCTACTCCTCAAATTTTATGAAACCTTGGAACCTGACCCTTTACCAGGAAAAAGTTGCCATAAAACTTAATTTGCATTGACATATTTTTATTAATTGTTTTTGTATATAATTTAATGATTATGAGTATCTTTCTAATTAAACTTTATTTAATAATATTGGTCTCTATGATACTTATCAGATCCATTCTGCCTGTGATTTTTGCCTATATTATAGGTTATTAATTGGGTAATATTAACTGGGATTTAATTTGTGTTGTAGGGAAACCTAATGCTTCCTATTTGGAGTGTTTCACTTTCAATTCTTCAGTGGTGTGAAGTATATTTGGAAAATAATTAGTGAGTGGGAGAGATATTGGGAAGGTTAATCATTTCTGTAAGCAGACCATGAGTTTGTTTATTGATTAACTTTGTGTCAGATCCACATTATGCAGGCTCAAGTGAGTACAAAACTTGACGAAGTTATGGACAGCAGTTATTGTTTGGAGAATCATGGAACGTAACCAGGTCCATGACATATTCATGACCTGTCCTCTAATGACTAAGCTGCTTGACTGTTCATGGTTAGTCTCTGATAGCCAGGGATACTGAGAAGAGCAGAAGCTGTCATAAAATGCTCGGAGGAGGAGTACAGGTGGGGTATAGCCATGAACCTACAATGTCACAACCAAGGTCTACTTTTAACATTGCCATGGTATCTACCATAGGAGAGTACACCATGTAGGGCACAATCACACTCACTCAAGTGGCAATGAGCACCCCGACCTGTTTGATGTCTCTGTGTCCCTACTGGTAGCTACCCTAGCCAAATGGTTCTCTGCAGGAAACAATCAGCACAATGATTGTGAATCTATTCTAGTATGAAAATTCTCTTAGTGCATATCTGATTTCTTAATAAATGTGATACTGGTCATAAAAACCACAAGATCATGATTTCTTCCATGACCACCATGGTACTATGACTAAACATTAATATACAGCATAGGCAAAGAAGTATTAAATTATTTTTTTGTTGGAATATATCATACTAGTTACCAGTCCAAGTCAATGACAGAACAACATAACAGTAATGTCAGTGCTGGGGGTTTGCGGGCCCAAACATAGCAACACTTGAATTGCACAGTTGGGCACTATCTTTTGAATGTCACACAGAAAACATATGAATTCACCCCTTAGAGTTTAGGGACAGTGTTATCCTTTTATTATGAAGGATATTGATTTTTAAAAAAGTATTTTTACACTTTACTCATTTATATACAGTATTTATTGTAACAAAATTATTAAATATAAATCAACACAATTACTTATAAATATAATGAATAGTAAATATATAATGGATTTTACAAAAGGAAAATACAGAAACACATTAATATGTTTTATATTTAATTTAAAAAGAGTATTGTAATCATTGAAAATTTCACACTGATTCTGCTATGCTGTTTTAGTCCGAGTTCTGTTTTAAGCTTAATTAAAAAGTATTGATTAACAATTTTTCTTAAAATCCTTTCTTATCACTGTGAAAATAATGTTTAGTAAGAATACAAATTGAGTCATTAGGAAAAATAAGATGCATAACAAGAAAATATCATGCAAATGATAAGCTTGCAAAGTGTCTAAATACTGTAAATGTTTACATGTGTATCCCAATTTGTGTATATTTATAATGTTTTGCCATTAATCACCATTGGATGAATATTGACAGGATCCATGGTAAGTCTGCTCAACAGACTTTCTCTATATTAGTATGCCATTAAGAGAAGGTAGCCAAAGATCATTTATGATTAGTTAAATTGCATTCAGGCTGTAGTAATTATGTTATGCAACACCCAAGTACATGAAGAAATAAAAGATGGTTCTCTGTGCTCCACTGTAGGAATTGATTATTATCAAGTTCTAAATCCCAACATTTCTGAGTGAAAAACACACATATAATGAATCACAATGAAATAATAAAGTATTTTTTAATTCTTAAAGAAAAAAAATTCCTTCTTTATACATCCATGTTCTCCTGAGGTTTCTTTCTACGTTGTGGCATAAAAGAAAAAGAAAAAAAAAAACATTTATTTTCCAAAGTGCCTTACTGTATATTGATTCAATGAACTAAATGAACCCTTAATATACCAAGCCTACCTTGTCAACATACTTTACCAAGCTGCGGTCTTCAGAGGACCCCACTTGTTTTGCCTAAATTCTCAACTGTTTGATGAGGTAAATTACTAAAATTATGTTTTTAGGGTTTCTGAAGGGATACATTCTAGTAAGGGTACGACAGTTAGCATAACATATTTTGTTTATTTATTTCAAGAGTAGCTAGCCAATAAAAGCCATATATTATTCTTCATTACAGTGTGTACATTTTTACATCCGATTGGATACTGTATATTCTTGTAAAAAGGTTATACAGGTTGAGTATCCCATATCCAAATATTCCGAAATACGGAATTTTCCGAAATACGGACTTTTTTAAGTGAGAGAGAGATAGTGAAAACTTTGTTTTTTGATGGCTCAATGTACACAAACTTTGTTTAATACACAAAGTTATTAAAAAGATTGTATTAAATGACCTTCAGGCTGTGTGTATAAGGTGTATATGGAACATAAATGAATTGTGTGAATGTAGACACACTTTGTTTAATGCACAAACTTATAAAAAATAATGGCTAAAATTACCTTCAGGCTGTGTGTATAAGGTATATATGAAACATAAATGCATTCTGTGCTTAGACTAGGGTCCTATCGCCATGATATCTCATTATGGTATGCAATTATTCCAAACTACGGAAAAATCCCATATCCAAAATACCTCTGGTCCCAAGCATTTTGGATAAGGGATACTCAACCTGTATCATTTTACTACAGTAACAATACATCATTATTCACATGTTGCCATCACTACAGTCCTTAGCACATGTCACGGTGGTGGTTGTTTTCTTGTGTTTCTCACATATAAAATGTTTGCATTCAGTTGTGTTTTTTATTATTTACATTTTTTTGAAAGCACATTTGATAAGCCTAATTACACAGTATTTATCTTAATCCAATGCAGGACATATAGAAAAATCAGGTGTAAAATAGTTGTTATAGATACGACAGGAACACAAAAAATAACATTCTGGGGTCCTCAGAAGACCCCCATTGGTATACTAAGGGTTAAGTCCAGAATGGATTAACACCCAGAAAACAAGAAAATACTTTTATTTTATGAGTATGTGGATTCACTTTGTGACAGAACTAGGTCAAATTCACAATTTCCCGGTGACCATGTGGACCAGTATAACAGAATGCTTACATGTATGCTTACTTGAAATAAAGATTTTCTCTGCACATAAAGGTTTCTTTGTTCTTTAAACTGTGAGTGATATCCAAAACAGTCTCTCACTTGGAAGTAAACAGAGAAAGGTTTTATTTACAAATAAAGTAAATTAAATGAATTTAACAAATAGGCTATATCCGTACCAGACAAATATGAATCCATGTAACAAATAAAACATGGTAAGGATGAAGGATAATGGGTATCCTCACCACTTGGATGTGCAAGTGACCGCTGGGTACAGGATGTGACTAAGTCCCACATCACCACACCAATGCATTTTAATAGTAAAGTCTATATCATGGTGTGACTTCTCCCTAGCTACCTGTAGCATCATGTAGTATTACAAGAAAACTCCCATTTATTGTGGATAGTGGTTCCAATAATGAGGCATAAATAGCGTTAAAATATAGAAAAACTCCCATTTATTGAGGATAGTGGTTCCAATAATGAGGCATAAATAGCATTAAAATATATATACACATAGTTAAATGAAAAAAATATGACATTCATGAATCTTATAATCAATATCTAAATTGTCACAAACACATATTTAAAATACAGTATAACCCCAATTGGAGAAATATCCCGGTTTCTATTTTTAACTTTTATCATGACAACCAAATTAGGCAGCCAATCACATATATTCCTTTTCCCAGCATTAATGTAAATGCATGTATTCCTCTAGTGCCAGATACTGTATGTTGCTGAGGGCACTACGTTCCAGGCTTGCTGTCCAAAAGCCATAAATGGAATTGACATTCTGGTCAGTGCATTCCAGCAGTGAGAGGACGGTACCATTGCGCTTCTACTGTACTAATGTACCTAGAAGTTGTCAGAATGTATAAACAAAGATCGGGAAACCTTAATAAGTTAATAAAATCTATTAAAACTGTCTGGATCTGTGGTCTC